>NC_139449.1:14311833-14420105 GCF_963924565.1 Ascidiella aspersa
CAGCTTTAGAAGAAAATAATCTCATCGAAAGATACGTGAAGAGACGCTCCATAGCGTCAGCAAAGCATTTGCTTGGAATTCGAAACAAGAAATACAAACAAGCGTTGCCGATAAAGACATCACCACCGTTTGGAATCATGGAAAACGAAACGGAATTATGGATTTCACAATAACTGATTCTGCCTAGTTTATCAGGTGAAAATCTGTTATACTTTTAATATATATATATATAATTATTAAAATACCGACCGAAAAGTCTGTAAATTGTTTATGCGACATTTTTTTGAGCCATTCAAATGTGTCCAAATTTTGCCCGCGTCCAAGCACGCGTAGCGGAAATACTTCGTAAAAGCATAATAATATCATTCACAAGCGAAAAATATGCTTCAACTCGTGTAAGTCTATAAACACGACTTTAGGGATAAAACCCTACTCGCGTTCGTAATGTGTTAAATGTTTTATGTAAATATTTTCAATGCATCGCTTACCTTCGTGCTTTTCAAATGCAACCCCAATTAAATAGGCGTAAATCAAACAACTTCCGTAACGGCACTCTACGTGGAAACTGAACTCGTTTCCAGCCGCATTCTCCCTTCCTAAAACAAACAGCGCTTCTATAAACGGATCCGCAGCTACTTATAAAACGCAAGCCAGTCAAAATGACTAATTTCAAGTGTACACTTCTATACGTCTAATATATTATATCTCATGAACCATTTTGTGAAACTCACTCGCAAAAGCTTACCATTTTAACAAGGATTGCCAGTACGCGTTAAGACACTTGACCCTACCTAAAAAGTAGCTTGTTCATCTGTAAACTTACGCCCAAGGCGTGCCTGGCTTACAAGGCTTAGTTGCCACTCGATCGCTTTTGAAAATGTCGGTAAGCTAGCAATCGACAAATCCCATTAGCGGTGTTTCCGTAAGTCAGCGCTTTTCGACGCCGGTACTAAATCCCTCCAAGCGAAATGTAAAGCAAAAATTCTACATTTCAAGATAAATTTTTACTTATCTTTTCAAAAGAATACATAGCATACGCATTAGTTCTCAGCGAGTGCTATAAATGTATTCCGCAAGTTACCAATGATATTCGGTAACGTCAAATATCCTATTGCTTGCTCGGTCACGAGTTTTCATCGCTAACGTGTTGTTGCTACGTTGACCCTAAATATATCATGGTGGTTAATTCTACCATTTCCACGATAAGAAAATCCCCTTATCCGACCAAGACCTATATGTGGTCGCAATTTCAAAATAGTTGGATAGAATTTCCAACAACGCCTGTCCTACTTCACAAACCCTAGAGTTGCCACGCCAAAATGAAGTTATGATAAACTTCGACTAGCCAGTCGAATGACGATAACCAATTTCAATGAAAATGCACGTTGCTCGCGAAATGCCCTACAAATGTTCACTTGTTGCAAAATTGTTATAACTATAATCATTGTATGTATCGTTTTTGAAGCGAAGAAATGTAAAAATGTTACCATTATGTATAAGTTACTCTATGTATCGCGTATAACGTAAATTAAATAACCATGTAATCGCTATAAAGTATATGTCATTGTATGAATCGCAAAGAATATAAATTTAAATGAATATATTGCAATAATTAATTGTCTCAAACTTTAAGTGTAACCTGTCGCGCCTATATATATATATAAGTATAGAAAATATGTGTGTCTATAACCAAAATGTTAATAACCTAAGTTTGAAGTGTTGCAATACAAATGTTCCAGACATACGAACACACATCTGCCGAAAAATATTTCGCATTTTTCAGAATACAAAAGCACGTTGGACAGCGAACGAACACAGCACAGCGCAGCGCACGACTACGGCTTTCCGGTGACGTCAGAATTACAACGCACCGAACAGGGAATTACCCCTGCTGCCGCACAGATCGCCTGAAAAGCTCAATCCACAGCAATGCAATGGTGTGTCAAGCACACAACAATTTCGAGAAACTCAGCGAACGCTGACATCAAAGTCCTTGGTTGCTAATTCAGGCACCAAAGAGAAAACTTTCTCGAGGAATCAGGAATCTGACTTAAACAATTGCGCAAATGCGTTATGTGATCGAACAATTTTCGCGTCCACGTGTCCACACACATTTCACAAACAAATAACCAGCTTTTGATATGCAAGCTGGTCCAAAATCTAGCGTGGGAATATTTATAGCAGCCACTTCGTCATATTGTGTTTACACAGAGAATTTTTGTTTTAATCGATGTGTCGTAACGGAAAATTGTCAGTAAAAATCTATGGCCTAAATTCTTTGCAATCCTTTCAATGTTTGCGTTACTCCTTGCAGCCAATGTGCAAACGATAAACGGAAAGTTTTAGGTAAAATTCCGTTACGTAGATTTCTTGCAACCACATTCTAATGTTTGCGATATCCTTGCAGCGAATTTGCAAAAATTCAAATTGCTGACACCAATTTTTATGCGTCAAGGTATTTACATCCGTTTTTTTGTATATGTTTCAAAACACCGCGGTCTGAACATTAGTCGGTTTCCTCGGTCGTGTGATTTTCAAACTGTTGACATTTAACTGAAGTCAGAAGCTGTTTCGCAATCGCATTTTGACGTAAAATTTGTATGTCTCGCGTCAGAAATAAGTGTGAAAACTTGAGACACGCCCTTTTTGTCACGTGGTATTTTGTTAAGTACTATAAGAATTAATGACGTAAATCTTTCTTTATTCGCAGAAATTTTCTTAGCTGATTCTCGTCTATAAATAGCGTGTTCAATCAATATAAAATGAGGCTTTTACAGCTTTTACTCAGACAGCAAACTCGAGTGCTTTTGTGACTGAAGACAGCGAAATTGACTGTTCATGTATCTGAACTAAAGGAAAGAGTTGGACCTATCTGGCCTCACGAAGACAGGCCATCTCAAATCTTGAAGGAGTGTGGTCGATTCATCTTGGCAATTATATAAAAGAAGACTCATTAATCCGACCCACCCCCTACAGAATAAAAACTCTTTGGTTTGAATAATACACACATCAGGCAGGCGTGGCGACGACACAATTCTCCAGGCCGTTTCGATTCAATGATATTTCTCGTACGGATCGGCTCGGTACAATTTAACAGCCTTAATTCAAAACCAGCCGTTAAACATAACATCTCCGTCAATATACGTCCCAGCAAACAATTTGACGTTGTTTAAACGTTATATTCACATCAAAAAAAAGTTGTAGTCACGTTATTCTGGTTCGTTGTTTTAACGTAAATGTGTAGACAGCCAGAAACGTTAAAATAACGTTGTGGTAAACGTAACTGTTAACGTTCCATCAACGTCCTAATAACTTTTTTATATACGTCTTCGTAACGTTACCTAATGCCAGTCGAAACGTTTTTATGACATTCAAAACAAACGTTGTTTTTACGTAAACGTGTAGACAGCCAGAAACGTTAAACTAACGTTGTGGTAAACGTCCTTAATAGCTTTATTTAACTATGTCGCCATTACGTTAAATTGTTGCGCAAGAAACGTTTTTAATAACTTCCAAACAAACGTATTTTTTCCGTAAATGTGTAAACAACATTTTTAAGTTACATGAGAAGGATTTTTGCCTGCATAAACAGTCATCAACACGTTATTATGGTGACAATGTAAATGTAAGTAAAAACATTGCCTATGCGAAAAAAACATAATAATTTACGTTCATTACTAAAAATGTCTGCAATATTACGCCATGGATAATATTCAATTAATCACAATACAGCGTAGTACTCAAGGTCTTTATTTATTAAAATTAGGAGCACACGATATGAAAAGTTGTACGCGGACAAACCAAAAAACATCAAATATATGGACGTTATTGCTCCTCACTCCTCAGAGTCAGAAGAAAGATATGGAAAAGTTCCACTTCCACTGCTGATAGAGGTGTTGCTGCTGTCACAAGTCTTGTTTTGTTTCTGTAACGATAAGAATTAACAACAACAATAATTTTTAATTCTTAATTGACAAATTCAATATGGTTGCTTAACAGGGCTGCGGAGTCGGCTAAAACTAACCCGAGTCTGACTCCAGCTGTAAGTTGGATATTTAGCAATCCGCTCATAGAGGTGTCATATGATTCAAAACCAACAATACATGGTTGGAAAATATTCAACCATATGCTATTACAACTTTTAACAGATTAATCAGTTTCTGAAATTGGTACTGCGCAAGAACAGGTCGCACTCTAGCAAAACAAACCGACTTTGTCGAGGCCCGAGGCCGACTCCGCAGCACTGGTTGCTAAGATCATTTTTTGGATAAAACATAATAATACAATTAAATTGTACATTTTTGTACAATGTATAGATTTTGTCATTTTAAAACGTCAAAGTTTTTTTTCCCATCAACTTACCGAAAAATTTGATCCACCCGGTTTGTTGGGCGCATGCTTCAGAAAAGCTGACACTTCGTCTTCTACAGCCTTAATTGTAGTCTCATGAGCTTTTATAACTGTGCCTACAATATATACATCAAGATTTTGTCCCATGGATAACAATTATACTCAACAATTATTAATTTGGCAGGAAACTCTGATAAATAATACTACAACATGTAATTTCTTCTTTTTTTTAATTTGCGTTTCAAAACATTCTCTGTTTACCATCAGGGTGGTTAATGTTCACAGAAGTTTGAATATCACACAAAAGTAAATTAGCTGGTAGTATTTCTACTAACATTATCCGTAATACACCTTATGTACATACCCACAATAACTTTACACAATTTAGATTCCATGAATGGTTTCTTTCCTTTTCGGCCTTTATAGCTGAAGGTAGACCAAAGCTTGTAGGTACCAATGTGCTTCATAGCTCTACGTATTGTTTCACCCACGCCCTTTCCTCTGGTTGACCGCAAGTATTGCACCTGCATATAATGTTAGCATTCAAAAATACCTAGATCTGGTAAAATATGTAAGCAGTGTACCATAAAATAGCCCCCAACCCCCTTAAGAAAATGATGTGACTTGTGGTTTTTAAGCCTCTTCCACATCTACAATTGGAAATTAAAAAAAGAATGGAGTTTGCTCGTCAGTATCGGTTATTTACAAAAAAAAAATACACTGGCCCCTGAATAATCTAAATATTAATATGCTTATTGCGAAATAATGCACAGATTTGATAAATTGTTATTAAAACAGGCATTGTTATTTATGCAAATACAAATTAAATATTATAATATCAATAGGTAGTTGGTTCATGCAGTCTGAAAAAGTTTTGCAACCATGAATTTTTGTTTTAGATATTTTTTTTTAAATTTCTACAATCTTTACGTCATATTGTACAAGATTTTTAACATTGAAAGCCAATACTATTTTTCCTTGGTTTATTATAATAACTTATTGCTTTTGGACACACTATACAGACAACAGCTAGGTGAAAATGGGTACACTACTGGATTAAACATGCTGTACATTGCATTGTCTTTATGGTGAAACAAGGACTTTAATGTAAACAAATTTTTTTTAGCAAAATAAACATTCTATGGTGAAAACAAAAAAACTTACTAAATATCTCCTAGTTGTCTTGTTTTTTGAAATTTTCTTCTAATTCAGAAAATTCGATTTCATTGTCCAGTGGCACCATTTCAAAAAAATTGTTTTCCGCATCACTAGCGGAACTCTTAGTTTCCAGTAGTTTTAAAATTTTGTTTTGGTTGCCCAAAATCTTTCCTATTTGAACTAAAAACAATGAAAATATTTTTTTATCTTGGCAAAATTATTGTTTAAACAACTTGTTGCAAAAACAACAATAGTAAGAGCAAACATGAAAGGATTTAAAAGCAAAGTAAAAATATTTTTATATGCCTAAGCGATTTACAAAATCCTATAAAAGTTCTGTTCTATAAGAACAAATATAACCTAATTGTTTTAAAAAACAACCTGTCATTGTAGATTCGATGAATTCTTGACTGCTTGTAGTACCTAAAAAACAAATATATACAAAAATATCTTACAATTTTATTGATATTCATTAACAGGGCTGCAGAGTCGGTCTCAGGACTTAAGGAGTCACCTTGTTTTGCTGGAGTCGGACTAGGGACTCAACCACGTAAAACTACCCGGGTCCCGAGTCCGACATGCACATACGCAGTACCAAATTTTAAAACTCAAATGGCGCCAACTGGAAATTGTAAAGGTGAAATAGCATAGGGTGGAATATTTTCCAATCATGTATTGTCAGTGAATGATTTATAGGACACCCCTATAAGTGGAATGCTGAATGTCCACATTATTTTAGTTATGTAATTTGGCGGAATACAAGCTGTAGAGTCAGGGCCTGACTCAGAACTTGCCGAAATCGCACATTTCACCGGAGTCGGTTGAATACTAACAGAAAATTTAACCAACAAAAGAGCCAAAGTGTCTTGTGAACTTTTTTGCACTCAAGTGCACTATTTGGCTCCTTGAATAACAACAAGGTCTAGATTTGTAGAGCAACTAACTTAATTCACACTACTTAAAGAGTACCACTTACAAAACTTATACACAAATTACACTTTTTTTTATTTTAACACTTTTGATTTAACATATAATTTAAATCGGAAGAAATAAGGAAACTTGATTGCAAAGTAATATTTAAAGTAATGTTTAAGGTACTTTTACACTTGTAAGGCTTACATCAGTGATTCTCAACCTGTTTTGGCTTGCATCACCCCTACTAGTATTTTTAGCTTGGGTTACTGTAACACCACTATAAACAAGATTGAAAAACCTTGTTGATTTGTTGCACTCTAATCGTACAAAAAATTGTAACCAGAAACTTATTAATAGAGCAAAAATGGGAATCCCAAATAATTTGAAATGTCTCATGGCACCCTTGAGCGTTAGAAATTGCATCCCGGCTGAGAACCACTGGATACATCTTAGGGAATTTGAATGTATATTTTGAAGCTGTGGTTACCAACCTGGGTGTCGCAATTGTTTTTTTGGGGGTCACCATGCAGTATTTGATAAAGAAAACTTAATAAGAAATAAGCAATATGAACTAAAAGTTTCGCATTGTAGAAGAAAAAGCAACCATTACACTTTTCAATTAATAAATCAAGCATAGCTTCAGTCAAACAATGTGTAATAAAAATGAATGGACGCTCAAACTGTAACTTTAACTCATTGTGCAATGTGCACACTTAAATCTGGACATTTTAGCCAAATTTTGATACAATCCGTCTAGATTGTTTTACAATGTGAATTTTGCCATTTTTAAAATGTGTGTTTTTTATTGACTCTGGTTTATGTATTATACACTATAATTGGGGGTCGGGCAAGTTAACGAAGACTTAAAAGGGGCCACAAGAAGAAAAGGGTTGGGAACCACTGTTTTAAAGGTTAAACTGTTTGGCACATTTATTTAATATAAATACAAATAAATACCTTCATCAAATGATATATCTCCAAGGACTTTTTTCAGTATGAACATCGTTCAATGAAGACCCTTTATCTTAATAACAAAACATCACATAAAAAATACATATTAGTTGTTTACTTATTTTAAAGATAAAATGGTATTCAAAATATTGGTTAAAATGTATATACATTAATTTGATGAAAAGTACCCCATTGCTATAATATTAATTGTTAATAAACATCACCTCCAGTCTGTCAAACAACCTAAACTCAACTTTTGATAATCTCCTAGTAAACAAACCGTAGCATTATACCTTCCTCATCTAAATATCTTCTTGGGCGCTTTTTTGGCCTTATACCTTCATGCAACTCACAACCCTCAATATTTGATGTTTCAAGAGCTTTGTTACACTTCACTAAAGCATCACTATAATCATCTGAAAGGCATTGTTTATCAGCTTTCCAAAATAAATAACTAGCTGTATGTTTGGTAATACAATCTCACCTGAATAACCAAATACTCTCACATTATATATACTCCAATTGTCTTTGTCTGGGAATTGATTTTTTTTTGCTTTTTGTTTTGGATGATTAGGTGGCCAATAACATTTCTTTTTCTTCTGTAAAATATAAAATATATATACACTGTGCAAATAACTCTATACAAAATTATTAAAAAACCTAATGTACCCAACCATTAAATTACAATAAACATACATTGAATTAGGTGTGTATACAGAAATCTAATAAAGAGGGTCTCGGATTTTCAACTAAGCAAGTTCTCCGTTTTACGGCTGATGGTAATGATTGCTTTGAAAAGCCATACAACGCTGTGGGACAGTGGGCATTAATTATGTCAAATAATTGCTCTGCAAGAAGTGGTACGCCTGGCAGTGAGAGTCCAAGTGAAACAAGATCGAAAAAAGGTTGGGAACCCCTGGTGTACATGAATACACCTTCTTCATAGCAAATTTTTTTGGAGTACAAATGAACTATTGTATTCGCTGAAGTGTCGAATAAACAATTGCCGATCAGCCAACCTGAACGAATAGAGAAAGGTGACAGAGAAAAAAGTCCAGTGTTTATGGTAGGCCCAGGAGGAAACGAGAGACAAAAGTCAACGCTTATCGATTTTAGCTTTGCATTAGCTTCATATGACTCAATTACATTAAAAAAATATTGTGCCTATACACCCCCTGGTTACGCCACTGCATTTAATCAAGTTTTACAAAGTGAGACTTTTCTGGTAATGCAAAAGTGTGACAAAGAGGTAAATATTATTTATTAACTGTGATAGGTATTAAAAGCAATTAAGAATTTCATCCAACATCATCCGTTGTAAAAATCCATGAATTGCACACAACTTCTACCGTTTCTTCATCCAGAAATTCAACAATTGCAAAGGACATCTAAGTACAGTACAAGATAACTATTTATGGAAAAAAATAAAAATATGAACAGTACATTCTCATCTTATAAATGCAAGAAAGCTTTAATAAGAAGTTTAAAATATTTCAAAAGAATACAGAAAAAACTGGCAAACTACTATACCAAAGCTGTTTCACATGGCAACCATGTGATCCATTTAATTCAGAAAAGCTTCTTTTCAATATATAAATGTAACTGTTTATATAAAGAGTGATTCTGTTAGTGATTTTACCAAAAAGTATAAAACAATACATTATTTAAATCAGGGGTCGGCAACCTACGGCTCGCCAATGAAATCCATCCGGCCCGCCGTCTCTTAGACAAATCAGACACGGGTCTATTTCACATACTTTTTGATTAATTTAACTACGTAATTGCAAAATTCATTATGCGTTTGGTTTTTTAACATTTTTTTATTTTCGGCAATGTAATAAAAACTTGTAAAAAATTTAAAAGAAATATCTGTATACCGAAAAAAAAATCGGACTCGCTTCGCTCGCCTGGTGCTCCTTGACTTAAAACGGTTAACAAACACTGAGCTAGATTAACTTTTAAGTGCAAAAAATATCCGAGGCCCGCCTGATTGACAGTTGCTCTAGCTTTTTAATAACACAATCCTTAGTTAACATTTGTGCGGCCCGCAGAGACCTTTCTAAGTTTGGTTTTGGCCTGCGACTAGAAAAAGGTTGCCGACCCCTGATTTAAATGCATCTTTTTAATATGGTAAATTATATAAAAAAAACAACACACATTTCAATTACAAATCTTCAGTTATGAAGTCATAATTTTACAATAATATGTTTGAGCAATTCATCCAATAAATATTAACAGATTAGACAATATCATGCAAAACAGAAAGAAATATGGCTGAATTTTGTTGTTGGATGCACATGGCTTTAGTTGTTAAATAACTATTATCAATAAGTTTAATACTTGAATTATGTAGGTGACCTTTATACATGCCAACTTTGTCAGAATTACATGGAAGAGTAAAAATACATTTAACATTTTCAAACACTCTACATAAATGCTGAGATTCATTGTGTTTCTCAACCACCTGAAGACAGGTGAAGGGGAGTAGACCAGAGTTATTAACATATGCATTATCTGGAGGTTTGGTGTGTATCAATGCAGCATCCGCTTTGTTTTTAATGACAACACTGTTCTCATGTAATCTGTTTACTATTTGTGATAATGTTTTTTTTCCTGATCTAACTTTTCTTTTTAGAGTTTGCATGTAGTTTTCAAATTTAAAAGCAGAACAATTGTCCAAGCTTCCAAAATTTTGGACGGTGTACGTTAAATGAAGCAAACAGTGAACATTATAAACAAGAAATTCTTTTCCATATAAGTCAGCAGATTCTACAACAAATTTCTGCAAAAGAGTGCTTGCTAACTCCAAGTGTAAAGTACATTTTTTGACACCAGAATACATAGAGCTACATTGAGTAGTAGAAAATGGTTATATAAATCTCCTGGAAGGATTTTTTTAAGAACAAGTTTACCAGTATAAAGTAAAAACTGTCGAAATTCAGTACCTTTCCATCGGTCAACTTCTCTAAGAGAACGGGGCAAGCGGGAAAAACATTGCGGAACAAATTGTCGCAAGTTAATGAGTCGAGAACTAATTTCCTCAATTTGAATAAATGATAGTCGTACTTTTTTGTTGCCACGCATCCATGTCAATAAAAGTTTTGTCCTGTACTACTTGTGCATTTTCGTGACTAATAATAGTCAAATTTGAATCTGCAATTGATGTAGACTTGTCACAAATTAATTGGGAAAAACGACTACTACACGAAGGAGCATCCAACGGTTTAGGACAAAAGACAGCAAATGGAACAACTTCTGGTTCACTGTCACTACTAGAAATAAATTTACGATAGTACTCTTTTTCTAACTTTTTGCGGTTCTTTTCTCTTCGTAATTTGATCCAACGACGCTTATATATCTTTCTATAATTATCCATGTAACTCGAAATTTACGTTTAAAATCCCCTGCATAGCAAAAACATCAGCGTACACCAAATAGTAATATTCAATTTTGGCGCTGGTCTCTAGAATCCCATACCACAGCGTTTAAACACTTATTAAATCCTTGCACAATTTCAGTTAGGGTGTGGTTGGGTCAAGTAAAACTACATTTATTATTTAATAAAATACCTGACCCACCCACACGTAAATAATGTGCGTTGTGACCAGCGCCTAGACGAGTCTGCACATTTCTTGGTTATACAGTTTACTTTTATAGCATTTAACGATATTAGTTCGAAATTTAATTAAAGCCCTAAAACGCACGCGCAACGCTGCAGTTGCACACAAAAAAGCACGTTTTCTGAGCCTTCATTATCGCAAACTAAACTCGCATAAACTGGGAACGCCGATGCTAACATAAGGGGTCATACGAAACACAAATGTTCTTTCCGACTGTTTCAATGTTCGACAAGTATGATAGATCTTGAACGTCACAATATGGGTTAGGTTTGATGTAAAAACAAATTTTATGCGGTGCTTTTTTATGTCCTTTCACAATGTAGAATTTTAAACTTATTCCAGCTTCTGTAGATGTTGTGTTTTATCGTTAATATTAACGTAACTCTATGTGCAATGTATAGTTTTGGAAATGGGATTCTAAGGTCTGGTTTAAAAAACTTGTTCGAAGAAAAAAGCAAATCTGTTTTTTTTTTAACTATTAGATAACTTTTTTACATTGTTTCATCAAACGTTTTTAAACGTTTTATATAATACCTTAGAATTTTACATTTGTATAACATTTACTCTATCCATTTTAAGCCTTAATTAAAAGACAATTTTCTTACAACGTTTCAGTCAAACGTTTAAAAAATGTTGTTTGTTAACATCAATATATGGTTTCGGTTTCACGCAACAAAAACGTTCTTTCAAAACGTTATATATTTTCAAGAAACAACAACCCAACTTTTTTGACTGAAAACGTCCTGCGAGCGTCGGCATGTTACGCTTATTACGACAACGTCTATTTTACGACTTTTGTAACGGTATTTAAACGTCATATATAATACGTTATATTTTTACCCTTGTATAACATTTACTCTATTCTTTTCAAGCTTTAACTAGTGGACAACTTTCTTACAACGTTTCAGTCAAACGTTTAAAAAACGTTCTTTGTTAACATCAAAATATAGGCTGGGTTTCACGCAACAAAAACGTTTTTTTTTTCGTCTTGAGAACGTATGAATGTTAAGGTTATCATGAAAACGTTTATTGTACGACTTTTATAACATTATTTTGACGTTATATTTAATACGTTAAAATTTGACCTATTTAAAACATTTACTTCATTATTTTTCTAGCAATAACCAACAGACAACCTTGTTACAACGTTTCGAATGTCGTAACAACGTTACGTGTTTGCTGGGGTGGGAAAAACCTGTTACACCTTAACAGTACCAGACAAGTGTAATTGTTGCAAAACAATTCTTTATCATAACAACGTGACACAAAGTAAAACTTTATGAATGAAGATTGTTTTGTAATAGATGCTTCCCATTCGAGTTCAACAGCATTAGTGTAGAGCAGTGTTTCTTAAACTGGTGAATGGTTCACCCCAGGGTGAATAAAATTTTTGCAGGGGTGAACCAACTAAAAAGGGTGAACGAACGTTCAGGAGCATCCTATAGTCACTAATAAATAAATTTCTGAAGTAAATCGACTACTAAACTGTTGTTTTGGGTTTTTTTTTGGCTTATTGTATGATAGTTAAGTTGGTTTGCACTGAGCGTATAAGTTAGGCCTACCATATGTCTTCTTTTCTCAAAAAACTGAATGGTCCCCCGAGGTCGCTCAAAAATGTTCAAATGTCCTCTTTTTCGCATTTCGAGTTAGTTGCTTATGTAGCGAATCAGCGTCTGTATTTGTTATTTACAGTACTGTGTTTGTTGTGCGTGTGCTAAAGTCTGCTAAAGTCTTTCTGGCGTATTTCCTGTGCGCTGCATCCTGCTAGTTAACTGGCCAGTTTTAATCCTCAACGCATTCGCTTTGAATGCAACGTTAGTCGTGTCCTTTCTACTGCAAAACAGTCAACGATGCGCTCCTTCCCATTGAACACAAAACGTTTTTAGGTTATCTTCAAATCGTTTTAATCTCGCACTCGTCTTGGTCTTATTTAGGTCTTCAGAATGTCTAAAATCGTAACGGTAATAAACGTGCGCTAAAACCCGACTAGTAGACGTACTAAAAAATCGCATTTAAATCGATTGCAAAAACGTCTTTATGGCACCTTTTAATCGTCTAAAAGTCGTTTTCGTTATGGCCTTGTTTATGTCTATGTGAAATCGTAACGGTAAAACACGATCATAAAAATCGTTTGAAAAACGATTTCAGATATGATCTCTTTCGGGGGCTTTAAGACGTCTTTAGGCCATCTTTAATTCGTCCTAAACACATCCACTACTCGTCTAGGTCTTTTCGACCATAGACGTCTTTTTAAATTTAACTAACAATATCAGCGTATTCCTTGCTTTCACCACAACATATTAAACTTGCAAACTACAAAACAAAATATGATAAGATCAAGCTACAGTTTTAGTTACATATCAATGTTCACAGTGGTAATATTAAGCATGTGCTCTTTATAAAGGGCAACACAATGACGTGATCAATATTTCAGCATGCACGTGACGAAGAGTTTGTAGAAACTGTAAAGATATAAAAAAATAAACATCTTATAAAACCACATTCCTTTTATTGAATATAAAATACTAATAGGATACAAAATTAAGAATTCACTAAACAAAAAATATAGCCTACTTCTTTTAACTACATCAGGGAATAATGGTTGTCATAGGCAGGTTATGTGGACCCGATCCGTTAGAAATTAGTGCATTTCTAAGCAAAAAAGTCCACGACAATTAGGGCATCCAATGGCAGAAAAGTCTAGACTTTTAGACCTTGAGGTCCTGGCAATGCACTAATTTGAACCTTTAGGTAAACTCCCGGCGTAGATAAATTGAAAATATTCGTTGAACATTCACAAAAGATAACAAAAAGTGTGAGATGGCATTAATAAAACTTGACCCACCCTAACCCAAATAATGTGCGTTAATGTAATAAAAATATAGTTTCTTGTCTATGATACCATAGGATTGTAACGTCACAAATTTAGGTTTTGGAGCCTAAAGCGTTTATGTAATTATTAATTCAATGCACATTATTTGGGTTAGGGTGCTGGTTAGCGTTTGGGTTTAGGTAGGTCAAGTATTATTAAACTTAATCTTTTGAAGCACATTGATAAGTCAAATTAGTGCATTGTCCGAGACCTCAAAGTCTAAAAGTCGGGCTTTTTGATCCTTTGGATGCACTAATTGTCGTAGACCTTTTTCCTTAGAAATGCACTAATTTCTAACGGATCAGGTGTTATGTGGGACTTTTTTTTTTCACCGAATCTTAAAAAACCTGTGTACAGCTCAAATTAGGAATAATTTTTTATAAATAAACATTTCTCTAAAAAATGAAGATGTCCTACACAAAGATCATAAATATAAAAACGTTCTGAACTAAATTAATAACTCCTATCTATGAAATATTATTTAACAAAACTAATTGTTGCAACAAAATCATTGATCCCTACTTTTCGTAATTCAATAGTTACTTCCGACTGCCCTGTATACACAGCCAAAAATGTACAAAAGTCCTGTAAAAGGAATCCGATGAATTATTGTTTTTAGAACATTTGGTTAGGTGTACCACCGATGATTTGTTAATTGGTGTGCTTCAAGGGTGGAATATTAACACAAATTTTAAATCGAAATTTTGCTATTTTAAATAAGGCAAACTCAGATATTTAGTTACAAGGTGAATATATACTGAAAATAACAGAAAAAGAATGATTGTATGTCATATTTCATTCACATCCTGATTATAAACAACTTGTTTATTTTAAACACTCACTGTTATTTTTACTGGGCTACTTTAAAAGAGACATAAACTTGGGATGGCGTGCGGTGCGCTTAGGCAAGGTGCATTTAAATTTGCTCATCTTATGCCTTTATGGACTCAGATAAATCTCACAATCAATTAGCACCGGCTTTTACTTTGCATGATGCTTAACAAAACCACACGATTTGATCAAATTCCAAAAATTGTTCATTTCACTGTACCTTTAAACCACATCAAACCAGGAACAACAGAATGTCATATATCAAAAAAACTCAAATAAAAAACAGGATCAACAAATGTATTATCATACGCATTTACAACTTAATCACGGAAGACAATAAAATCAATACCTCAATAGTTTCACTAATGCAAAACTTGAAAAAGGAAATACCTGCATAACTAAAATAGGATATATATACCATAATTACCCACTTTTGAAAAACAGCTAGCATTATGTTAATACAAATTCAAAAAAACAGTCACAAATTCCATAAATATACATCCAAGAAGGTTCACCAGTAAAGTCATTCTATTTTCATACAAACTTGAAAGTTTAAATAAAACAACACACACAATCACTGTATATATTACAAGCCAGCAGATCTTATAACATACCAGATCCAATACATTTAAATGTGTTAATGACACCCATTTTGACCTAGCTTTATAATATAAGTGTATTACTAAATTCAGAATTCTCTGATTGCCTTGAAGAAGCCCAAATTGTACACAGTCCACAAATCACTAAACCTCTGACCGCAAGCAACTAAAGACCCATGAACATTTATGGCGAACTTTTTGAGGAATCAGCCAAAAAACCAAATGAATCGATACCAAAAATTTGTATCTAAAGAAATAAAAAAATAAAACTTTTTTTAAAATACTCAATTTCAATCATAGAATTGTTGTGTGTTTGCAGTTTTACTTGGTTTTGAACAGTACTCCTATATTGAATTAAAAAGCCGTCACAATATAAATAATAGATGCTACTCGCATGGGCATATTGAGTATGTACCAGGCTATCCATCTCCACCTATAGCCTAAACCTAAACTATATTTTTGGCTCTTTTAATTATGGTATGTTAACTCAAAAAATGATTGCTCCATGCAGAAGCTTTGGCCTAGTTTTGTTATGTTTGTGTCTCTGTGTAAAGCAAATTTATTCAGCACAAAGCACCATGCATACTATGGCATGTTGCACTGTGTGATACATCAATATCGTTATTTCTAGCAATAGAAGTTGAAAATTTCTCCCAAATTAATTAAAGATTTTTTTTTGCGCTTTTCACCGCACACAAGTTCGCCAAAAACAGCTGATTGATGTAACAGCGTCAAAGTAAGAAAAGCGTTATTTTGTGCCATCAACGCAACTATTAGTTCATTTTATCTTAGTTAATTGTTTTGTTTATTGCCTAAACATGACAATAAATTTAGAGAGAATCTGAAAGCCTGCACTTGCATATAAGTAACATCTGTAACTAGGATTTTTGAAGTAATTAACAACCAATTACAACAAAACTATATTCAAGCAACAACATGGTCACTCCAGTCCACTTCACATGTTACAAATGAACTGCATGTAAATCTACTACAACATAAAGAATGGTGATACTGTTATTTGCCACCTATTGTGACAAAAAACAGTTGACCACAAAATACAATTGTACGAACTAACTACAACTGATCATTAGTTTCAAGCAAACAAACTATTCAGAAAATACTCAAAAACACACTTCATATCAAATGAAGGAAATATGAGCTCAATGGGTCAAGTCAATAAAAATTGGAATCCAGGATAAAAAAACAACTAATTAAGCTAAATATTTTAGGTTTGATATAGACAACTATCATGGCTTCCACAAACAAAAAGTATTAGAACTAAGTATATATAGGGAATTGGTTTAATAGCTAAAATTATATTTTACTTAGACAACTATGAGCTACATCTTCAATTCACATCCACATTCAGTATTGTGTTTTGCGGTCATACGCAGCACTCCAAAAACTAGAATACTCCCATGTACAATAAATGTATTTTGAGATTTTTTTCACTTTTGAGAAACAACTTGAAATAGTTTTATCGACAAAAAAGGTTAAAGAGCCACTGAGATCATTCATTTTGATGCTTTATTGAACGCCACAGGCTGGTATTTATTTTTATGCAACATCTTCTTATGTTCATATTTTTGTTTATTTTGTATGAAGCAATCTGCTCTAATTTTTGCAATTTGACTTTGTGTTGTGAGCTAATTAATTTTTTTATTTACATGGTAAAAAAAATATCAAAGCCCATACAGATGTAGGTATTATTTTGAATGTTGTGAATAGCCCTTTATTGATTTTTAACATGACTATTTCTGTATGGGCTTTGATATTCTAAAGCAGTGCTTTTCAACCTTTTTGCTGGAGTGGAACCCTATGGAAACATTTCACTGGCTCGAGGAACCCCAGTGCAATAATTCCACTGGCTCGAGGAACCTCTGTAATAAACATACCTCAATTAGCTAAACAATTTAGAAATTGCGGAACCCTGGTTGAAAACCACTGTTCTAAAGTATGTCCTACTACAACCTCCAACCATTATGCTTCTAAATTATGTGGCCCGAAAAAAAAAATTTTTTTTTGGACACATGTTGTTTTTGTCCGAATTATTATGTGGCCCGAAAAAAAAAATTTTTTTTTGGACACATGTTGTTTTTGTCCGAATTATTTTTTTTTTTTTTTTTTTTTTTTTTTTTTTCAGTCAATTTTTATGGCTCACTTTTGACAAGGAAAAAAACATAGTTGGAACATGAAATTTTCACAACTGTTAAATAACCTCCCAAAGTTGTTTCTAATATAAAAAAAAATTGCCTAGGTTCTAAGGGGTGGTTTTTAGGTTGGTAAAACTGTCTTTTTTTGTTAATTTTGGTTTTCGGCACTTTTCAGAGATAAAAAAAATGTAAAAAAAATCTGATATATTTATGGATGATGGATACATGACATATACAATGCTAAGTAACAAAATTTTAAACATTAGCCCTGAACTGTTTATCCGGGGGTCAAAATGCACAACACTTTAGGAAATTTCAATGATATATTTACACAAGAAGGAAATGACATAAAAATCTGAAAATTTCACAAATGTTAGAGAACCATTTAAAGCTGATGTTAAAATAAACATTTTACCTCTTGAAAATAGGGGAGTATTTTAGGGGGGCAAAATTAAAATTCGGCCATTTTTGTGTTTAGAGGTGTCTAAAAAACTAAAGAAAACATTGTTAAATAGTTTTCAATTATAAAGACAAATTATAGGTTGCTTCACAGCAAAATTTTGACCTTCAACTCAAAATAATTAACCCATGGGGGAAAATATTTAACCAAAAATATAGAAATTAAAGTGATTTTTTGATGGAATAAAAATTGCAAACAAAGTGGTGTACAGTGCCTGGCAGATTTTTCATTTAAACTTGCGTCGGTAAAATATGTTGTTTTGTAAAAGCAATAAGTTAATTTACTAAGAGAAACTTCTTTCTAAAAGGCAAGTCGCACGCGCTTAGTTTCACTGAGACGAGACACTTTGCACGATGAATGTTGCCCGCGCTGGACAAAATAAGCATAGCAGGGAGCCAGCCGCTCGCGGCCAGAATAAAGCAAGCGATATGACCAAATTCTGTATTGAAGGTTTTCTGCCGCTAGATTAGAGTAGATAGCTTTAAAGAACTAAATCGAACACATCACACTATTGACTTTTGTCCCCAATTAGAGGCGTATAGGGGTGCAAGAAAAAATTGTCAAATATTTATTAATTATAAAGACAAGTTATAGGTTTGCTTCGCAGCAAAATTTATATTAAGACCACTGGCAATCTATCTTGTAAAAGTGCACCATGTCCAACCTATAACACGCAACTTCGGGCCACATCCGCTTTTGCCTGCTAAAGCACCGAAACTGGAAGCACAACATTGGGAGTATATGGACGCTGACAAATAAGACCCGTTGAAAGAATATAGAATAACTAGGAAATAACACCCTGGTAAAGTATAGTGGAACTGCGCTGTACCCCCTCTGGTATAATATAGTTCAACCGCACCATACCCCCTGATATAATATAGTAGAACCGCGCTATACCCCCTGGAAAAATATACAAAAACAGCACACCCTGTCTAGTTATTATTATTTTTTTTCAGTCAATTTTTTATGGCTCACTTTTGACAAGGAAAAAAACATAGTTGGAACATGAAATTTTCACAACTGTTAAATACCCTCCCAAAGTTGTTTCTAATATAAAAAAAAATTGCCTAGGTTCTAAAGGGTGGTTTTAGGGGGATAAAACTGTCATTTTTTGTTAATTTTGGTTTTCGGCACTTTTCAGAGATGAAAAAATGTAAAAAAAATCTGATATATTTATGGATGATGGATACATGACATATACAATGCTAAGTAACAAAATTTTAAACATTAGCCCTGAACTGTTTATCCGGGGGGTCAAAATGCACAACACTTTAGGAAATTTCAATGATATATTTACACTAGAAGGAAATGACATAAAAATCTGAAAATTTCACAAATGTTAGAGAACCATTTAAAGCTGATGTTAAAATAAACATTTTACCTCTTGAAAATAGGGGAGTATTTTAGGGGGGCAAAATTAAAATTCGGCCATTTTTGTGTTTAGAGGTGTCTAAAAAACTAAAGAAAACATTGTTAAATAGTTTTCAATTATAAAGACAAATTATAGGTTGCTTCACAGCAAAATTTTGACCTTCAACTCAAAATAATTAACCCATGGGGGAAAATAATTAACCAAAAATATAGAAATTAAAGTGATTTTTTGATGGAAAAAAAATTGCAAACAAAGTGGTGTACACTGCCTGGCAGATTTTTTATTTAAACTTGAGCCGGTAAAATATGTTGTTTTGTAAAAGCAATAAGTTAATTCACTAAGACGAGACACTTTGCACAATGGATGTTGCACGCGCTGGACAAAAAAATCACAGCAGGGAGCCAGTCGCTTCGCGGCCAGAATAAGGCAAGCGATATGAACAAATTCTGTATTGAAGGTTTTCTGCCGCTAGATTAGAGTAGATAGCTGTAAAGAACTAAATCGAACACATCACACTATTGATTTTTGTCCCCAATTAGAGGCGTATAGGGGTGCAAGAAAAAATTGTCAAATATTTTTCAATTATAAAGACAAGTTATAGGTTTGCTTCGCAGACAAATTTATATTAAGACCACTGGCAATCAATCTTGTAAAAGTGCACCATGTCCAACCTATAACACGCAACTTCGGGCCACATCCGCTTTTGCCTGCTAAAGCACCGAAACTGGAAGCACAACATTGGGAGTATATGGACACTGACAAATAAGACCCGTTGAAAGAATATAGAATAACCAAGGAATAACACCCTGGTAAAGTATAGTGGAACTGCGCTATACCCCCCCTGGTATAATATAGTAGAACCGCGCTATAACCCTCTAGCAAAATATACAAAAACCGCACACCCTGTCTAGTTGTGGCCCGAAAAAAAAAATTTTTTTTTGGACACATGTTGTTTTTGTCCAAATTATTATGTGGCCCGAAAAAAAAAATTTTTTTTTGGACACATGTTGTTTTTGTCCGAATTATTTATTTATTATGTGGCCCGAAAAAAAAAATTTTTTTTGGACACATGTTGTTTTTGTCCGAATTATTATTTTTTTTTTTTTTTTTTTTTTTCAGTCAATTTTTATGGCTCACTGTTGACAAGGAAAAAAACATAGTTGGAACATGAAATTTTCACAACTGTTAAATAACCTCCCAAAGTTGTTTCTAATAAAAAAAAAATTGCCTAGGTTGTAAGGGGTGTTTTTTAGGGGGGTAAAACTGTCATTTTTTGTTAATTTTGGTTTTCGGCACTTTTCAGAGGTGAAAAAATGTAAAAAAAATCTGATATATTTGTGGATGATGGATACATAACATATACAATGCTAAGTAACAAAATTTTAAACATTAGACCTGAACTGTTTATCCGGGGGGATAAAATGCACAACACTTTAGGAAATTTCAATGATATATTTACATTAGAAGGAAATGACATAAAAATCTGAAAATTTCACAAATGTTAGAGACCCATTTAAAGCTGATGTTAAAATAAACATTTTACCTTTTGAAAATAGGGGAGTATTTTAGGGGGGCAAAATTAAAATTCGGCCGTTTGTGTTTAGAGGTGTCTAAAAAACTAAAGAAAACATTGTTAAATAGTTTTCAATTATAAAGACAAATTATAGGTTGCTTCACAGCAAAATTTTGACCTTCAACTCAAAATAATTAACCCATGGGGGAAAATAATTAACCAAAAATATAGAAATTGAAGTGATTTTTTAATGGAAAAAAAATTGCAAACAAAGTGGTGTACACTGCCTGGCAGATTTTTTATTTAGACTTGCGGCGGTAAAATATGTTGTTTTGTAAGAGCAATAAGTTAATTCACTAAGACGAGACACTTTGCACAATGGATGTTGCACGCGCTGGACAAAAAAAGCACAGCAGGGAGCCAGCCGCTTCGCGGCCAGAATAAGGCAAGCGATATGAACAAATTCTGTATTGAAGGTTTTCTGCCGCTAGATTAGAGTAGATAGCTGTAAAGAACTAAATCGAACACATCACACTATTGATTTTTGTCCCCAATTAGAGGCGTATAGGGGTGCAAGAAAAAATTGTCAAATATTTTTCAATTTAAAGACAAGTTATAGGTTTGCTTCGCAGCCAAATTTATATTAAGACCACTGGCAATCAATCTTGTAAAAGTGCACCATGTCCAACCTATAACACGCAACTTCGGGCCACATCCGCTTTTGCCTGCTAAAGCACCGAAACTGGAAGCACAACATTGGAAGTATATGGACACTGCTGACAAATAAGACCCGTTGAAAGAATATAGAACAACTAAGGAATAACACCCTGGTAAAGTAAAGTGGAACTGCGCTATACCCCCCTGGTATAATATAGTAGAACCGCGCTATACCCCCCTAGCAAAATATACAAAAACCGCACACCCTGTCTAGTTTTTTTTTTTTTTTCAGTCAATTTTTATGGCTCACTTTTGACAAGGAAAAAAACATAGTTGGAACATGAAATTTTCACAACTGTTAAATACCCTCCCAAAGTTGTTTCTAATATAAAAAAAAATTGCCTAGGTTCTAAGGGGTGGTTTTTAGGGGGGCAAAACTGTCATTTTTTGTTAATTTTGGTTTTAAGCACTTTTCAGAGATAAAAAAATGTAAAAAAAATCTGATATATTTATGGATGATGGATACATGACATATACAATGCTAAGTAACAAAATTTTAAACCTTACCCCTGAACTTTTCATCCGGGGGGTCAAAATGCACAACACTTTAGGAAATTTTAATGATATATTTACACTAGAAGGAAATGACATAAACATCTGAAAATTTCACAAATGTTAGAGAACCATTTAAAGCTGATGTTAAAATAAACATTTTACCTCTTGAAAAAAAGGAGAGTAATTTAGGGGGGTAAAATTAAAATTCGGCCGTTTTTGTGTTTAGAGGTGTCTAAAAAACTAAAGAAAACATTGTTAAATAGTTTTCAATTATAAAGACAAATTATAGATTGCTCCTCAGGCCAATTTTGAACTTCATTTTAAAATAATTAACCTATGGGGGAAAACAACTAAACAAAAATATAGAAATTAAAGTGATTTCATTCATAGAATAAAAACTGGAAACAGAGTGGTGTACACTGCCTCCACAATTTTTCATTTCAATCTGCGGCGGTAAAATATGTTGTTTTGTAAAAGCAATAAGTTAATTTACTAAGAGAAGCCTCTTTTTAAAAGGCAAGTCGCACGCGCTTAGTTTCCCTGAGACAAGCCACTTCGCACAATGAATGTTGCACGCGCTGGACAAAAAAAGCACAGTAGGCAGCCAGACGCTTCGCGGCCAGAATAAAGCAAGTGATATGAACAAATTCAACATTAAAGGTTTTCTGCCGCTAGGTTAGAGTATATAGCTGTAAAGAACTAAATCGATTACGTCACACTATTGACTTTTGTCCCCAATGAGAGGCGTACAGGGGTGCAAGAAAAAATTGTCAAATATTTTTTAATTATAAAGACAAGTTATAGGTTTGCTTCGCAGCCAAATTTATATTAAGACCACTGACAATCATTCTTGTAAAAGTGCACCATGTCCAACCTATACCACGCAACTTCGGGCCACATCCGCTTTTGCCTGCTAAATCACCGAAACTGGAAGCACAACATTGGGAGTATATGGACACTGACAAATAAGACCCGTTGAAAGAATATAGAATAACTAAGGAATGACACCCTGGTAAAGTATAGTAGAACTGCGCTGTACCCCCCTGGTATAATATAGTAGAACCGCACCATACCCCCTGATATAATATAGTAGAACCGCGCTATACCCCCTGGAAAAATATACAAAAACCGCACACCCTGTCTAGTTTATTTTTTTTTTTCAGTCAATTTTTTATGGCTCACTTTTGACAAGGAAAAAAACATAGTTGGAACATGAAATTTTCACAACTGTTAAATACCCTCCCAAAGTTGTTTCTAATATAAAAAAAAATTGCCTAGGTTCTAAGGGGTGGTTTTTAGGGGGGTAAAACTGTCATTTTTTGTTAATTTTGGTTTTCGGCACTTTTCAGAGATGAAAAAATGTAAAAAAAATCTGATATATTTATGGATGATGGATACATGACATATACAATGCTAAGTAACAAAATTTTAAACATTAGCCCTGAACTGTTTATCCGGGGGTCAAAATGCACAACACTTTAGTAAATTTCAATGATATATTTACACTAGAAGGAAATGACATAAAAATCTGAAAATTTCACAAATGTTAGAGAACCATTTAAAGCTGATGTTAAAATAAACATTTTACCTCTTGAAAATAGGGGAGTATTTTAGGGGGGCAAAATTAAAATTCGGCCATTTTTGTGTTTAGAGGTGTCTAAAAAACTAAAGAAAACATAAATTATAGGTTGCTTCACAGCAAAATTTTGACCTTCAACTCAAAATAATTAACCCATGGGGGAAAATAATTAACCAAAAATATAGAAATTAAAGTGATTTTTTGATGGAAAAAAAATTGCAAACAAAGTGGTGTACACTGCCTGGCAGATTTTTTATTTAAACTTGAGCCGGTAAAATATGTTGTTTTGTAAGAGCAATAAGTTAATTCACTAAGACGAGACACTTTGCACAATGGATGTTGCACGCGCTGGACAAAAAAATCACAGCAGGGAGCCAGTCGCTTCGCGGCCAGAATAAGGCAAGCGATATGAACAAATTCTGTATTGAAGGTTTTCTGCCGCTAGATTAGAGTAGATAGCTGTAAAGAACTAAATCGAACACATCACACTATTGATTTTTGTCCCCAATTAGAGGCGTATAGGGGTGCAAGAAAAAATTGTCAAATATTTTCAATTATAAAGACAAGTTTATAGGTTTGCTTCGCAGCCAAATTTATATATAGACCACTGGCAATCAATCTTGTAAAAGTGCACCATGTCCAACCTATAACACGCAACTTCGGGCCACATCCGCTTTTGCCTGCTAAAGCACCGAAACTGGAAGCACAACATTGGGAGTATATGGATACTGACAAATAAGACCCGTTGAAAGAATATAGAATAACCAAGGAATAACACCCTGGTAAAGTATAGTGGAACTGCGCTATACCCCCCCTGGTATAATATAGTAGAACCGCGCTATAACCCCCTAGCAAAATATACAAAAACCGCACACCCTGTCTAGTTATTATGTGGCCCGAAAAAAAAAATTTTTTTTTGGACACATGTTGTTTTTGTCCGAATTATGTGGCCCGAAAAAAAAATTTTTTTTTGGACACATGTTGTTTTTGTCCGAATTATTTTTTTTTTTTTTTTTTTTTTTTTTTTTTTCAGTCAATTTTTTATGGCTCACTTTTGACAAGGAAAAAAACATAGTTGGAACATGAAATTTTCACAACTGTTAAATACCCTCCCAAAGTTGTTTCTAATATAAAAAAAAATTGCCTAGGTTCTAAGGGGTGGTTTTTAGGGGGGTAAAACTGTCATTTTTTGTTAATTTTGGTTTTCGGCACTTTTCAGAGATGAAAAAATGTAAAAAAAATCTGATATATTTATGGATGATGGATACATGACATATACAATGCTAAGTAACAAAATTTTAAACATTAGCCCTGAACTGTTTATCCGGGGGGTCAAAATGCACAACACTTTAGGAAATTTCAATGATATATTTACACTAGAAGGAAATGACATAAAAATCTGAAAATTTCACAAATGTTAGAGAACCATTTAAAGCTGATGTTAAAATAAACATTTTACCTCTTGAAAATAGGGGGGTATTTTAGGGGGGCAAAATTAAAATTCGGCCATTTTTGTGTTTAGAGGTGTCTAAAAAACTAAAGAAAACATTGTTAAATAGTTTTCAATTATAAAGACAAATTATAGGTTGCTTCACAGCAAAATTTTGACCTTCAACTCAAAATAATTAACCCATGGGGGAAAATAATTAACCAAAAATATAGAAATTAAAGTGATTTTTTGATGGAAAAAAAATTGCAAACAAAGTGGTGTACACTGCCTGGCAGATTTTTTATTTAGACTTGCGGTGGTAAAATATGTTGTTTTGTAAGAGCAATAAGTTAATTCACTAAGACGAGACACTTTGCACAATGGATGTTGCACGCGCTGGACAAAAAAATCACAACAGGGAGCCAGCCGCTTCGCGGCCAGAATAAGGCAAGCGATATGAACAAATTCTGTATTGAAGGTTTTCTGCCGCTAGATTAAAGTTGATAGCTGTAAAGAACTAAATCGAACACATCACACTATTGATTTTTGTCTCCAATTAGAGGCGTATAGGGGTGCAAGAAAAAATTGTCAAATATTTTTCAAATATAAAGACAAGTTATAGGTTTGCTTCGCAGCCAAATTTATATTAAGACCACTGGCAATCAATCTTGTAAAAGTGCACCATGTCCAACCTATAACACGCAACTTCGGGCCACATCCGCTTTTGCCTGCTAAAGCACCGAAACTGGAAGCACAACATTGAACACCCTGGTAAAGTATAGTGGAACTGCGCTATACCCCCCCTGGTATAATATAGTAGAACCGCGCTATAACCCCCTAGCAAAATATACAAAAACCGCACACCCTGTCTAGTTATTATGTGGCCCGAAAAAAAAAATTTTTTTTTGGACACATGTTGTTTTTGTCCGAATTATTATTTTTTTTTTTTTTTTCAGTCAATTTTTTATGGCTCACTTTTGACAAGGAAAAAAACATAGTTGGAACATGAAATTTTCACAACTGTTAAATACCCTCACAAAGTTGTTTCTAATATAAAAAAAATTGCCTAGGTTCTAAGGGGTGGTTTTTAGGGGGGCAAAACTGTCATTTTTTGTTAATTTTGGTTTTAAGCACTTTTCAGAGATAAAAAAATGTAAAAAAAATCTGATATATTTATGGATGATGGTTACATGACATATACAATGCTAAGTAACAAAATTTTAAACCTTACCCCTGAACTTTTCATCCGGGGGGTCAAAATGCACAACACTTTAGGAAATTTTAATGATATATTTACACTAGAAGGAAATGACATAAACATCTGAAAATTTCACAAATGTTAGAGAACCATTTAAAGCTGATGTTAAAATAAACATTTTACCTCTTGAAAAAAAGGGGAGTAATTTAGGGGGGTAAAATTAAAATTCGGCCGTTTTTGTGTTTAGAGGTGTCTAAAAAACTAAAGAAAACATTGTTAAATAGTTTTCAATTATAAAGACAAATTATAGATTGCTCCTCAGGCCAATTTTGAACTTCAATTTAAAATAATTAACCTATGGGGGAAAACAACTAAACAAAAATATAGAAATTAAAGTGATTTCATTCATAGAATAAAAACTGGAAACAGAGTGGTGTACACTGCCTCCACAATTTTTCATTTCAATCTGCGGCGGTAAAATATGTTGTTTTGTAAAAGCAATAAGTTAATTTACTAAGAGAAGCCTCTTTTTAAAAGGCAAGTCGCACGCGCTTAGTTTCCCTGAGACAAGCCACTTCGCACAATGAATGTTGCACGCGCTGGACAAAAAAAGCACAGTAGGCAGCCAGACGCTTCGCGGCCAGAATAAAGCAAGCGATATGAACAAATTCAGCATTAAAGGTTTTCTGCCGCTAGGTTAGAGTATATAGCTGTAAAGAACTAAATCGATTACGTCACACTATTGACTTTTGTCCCCAATGAGAGGCGTACAGGGGTGCAAGAAAAAATTGTCAAATATTTTTTAATTATAAAGACAAGTTATAGGTTTGCTTCGCAGCCAAATTTATATTAAGACCACTGACAATCATTCTTGTAAAAGTGCACCATGTCCAACCTATACCACGCAACTTCGGGCCACATCCGCTTTTGCCTGCTAAAGCACCGAAACTGGAAGCACAACATTGGGAGTATATGGACACTGACAAATAAGACCCGTTGAAAGAATATAGAATAACTAAGGAATGACACCCTGGTAAAGTATGGTAGAACTGCGCTGTACCCCCCTGGTATAATATAGTAGAACCGCACCAAACCCCCTGATATAATATAGTAGAACCGCGCTATACCCCCTGGAAAAATATACAAAAACCGCACACCCTGTCTAGTTATTATTATTTTTTTTTCAGTCAATTTTTATGGCTCACTTTTGACAAGGAAAAAAACATAGTTGGAACATGAAATTTTCACAACTGTTAAATACCCTCCCAAAGTTGTTTCTAATATAAAAAAAAATTGCCTAGGTTCTAAGGGGTGGTTTTTAGGGGGGTAAAACTGTCATTTTTTGTTAATTTTGGTTTTCGGCACTTTTCAGAGATGAAAAAATGTAAAAGAAATCTGATATATTTATGGATGATGGATACATGACATATACAATGCTAAGTAACAAAATTTTAAACATTAGCCCTGAACTGTTTATCCGGGGGGTCAAAATGCACAACACTTTAGGAAATTTCAATGATATATTTACACTAGAAGGAAATGACATAAAAATCTGAAAATTTCACAAATGTTAGAGAACCATTTAAAGCTGATGTTAAAATAAACATTTTACCTCTTGAAAATAGGGGAGTATTTTAGGGGGGTAAAATTAAAATTCGGCCGTTTTTGTGTTTGGAGGTGTCTAAAAAACTAAAGAAAACATTGTAAAACAGTTTTCAATTATAAAGACAAATTATAGGTTGCTTCACAGGAAAATTTTGACCTTCAACTCAAAATAATTAACCCATGGGGGAAAATATTTAACCAAAAATATAGAAATTAAAGTGATTTTTTGATGGAATAAAAATTGCAAACAAAGTGGTGTACACTGCCTGGCAGATTTTTTATTTAAACTTGCGGCGGTAAAATATGTTGTTTTGTAAAAGCAATAAGTTAATTTCCTAAGAGAAGCCTCTTTCTAAAAGGCAAGTCGCACGCGCTTAGTTTCACTGAGACGAGACACTTTGCACGATGAATGTTGCACGCGCTGGACAAAATAAGCACAGCAGGGAGCCATCCGCTCGCGGCCAGAATAAAGCAAGCGATATGAACAAATTCTGTATTGAAGGTTTTCTGCCGCTAGATTAGAGTAGATAGCTGTAAAGAACTAAATCGAACACATCACACTATTGATTTTTGTCCCCAATTAGAGGCGTATAGGGGTGCAAGAAAAAATTGTCAAATATTTTTCAATTGTAAAGACAAGTTATAGGTTTGCTTCGCAGCCAAATTTATATTAAGACCACTGGCAATCAATCTTGTAAAAGTGCACCATGTCCAACCTATAACACGCAACTTCGGGCCACATCCGCTTTTGCCTGCTAAAGCACCGAAACTGGAAGCACAACATTGGGAGTATATGGACACTGACAAATAAGACCCGTTGAAAGAATATAGAATCACCAAGGAATAACACCCTGGTAAAGTATAGTGGAACTGCGCTATAACCCCCCTGGTATAATATATTAGAACCGCGCTATAACCCCCTAGCAAAATATACAAAAACTGCACACCCTGTCTAGTTTATTTTGTTTTTAATTGTTAAAATGGAGTTACTACTAAAGGTATTTAATGTAGAATATCGGATACCAACTAAATTTGCTGGTTATATCAGGCAAATCTAAATTTTATGTGAGTGGCCAGTTTCCAATAAGGTTCATGTTAGTGACAAAACAAATTTAGTGCTTGCTTTAAATATTGCCATGGAGTGCGGCGTTAGCGTTAAAATCTAGTTAAATTCTTCAGCTCAGCAGTTTTGGATGTGGAATGCAAGTAGTTTTAGGTGGGTTAGGTACTCTTTACTAAGCCATAATGATTTAGTTTGGGGTAAATAGAAGCCATGTAAAATCGCTGTGAAATAATGTGTTTAGCTGCAAAAAGTCACTGAACACAACATTTTTGTCGCTCCACAGTTTTTGTTATAGTCCTTATACCACTGTACAACTTTAAGAATCACTTTAAATATTAAAGCCTTACAAATTTATGCATAAAATGTATACCATTCATGCTAATTTTTGCATTAACTTCATTACAGCCCTGTAGCCAAGTTTAAGCTACCGAACAATTTCTCCTACGCAATACTCAAAGGTTCAAGCTTTAAATTCAAAAGACCTCAGAGAGTTCACGATTTACCTGCTTTGATTTTGAAAGGAAATTTGCATGTTTTTTTATAACAGGGAGTCGAAGCGAAACCGAACCGGCACTTTATGAACCGGTTTTGGGCCAATTTTTTTCGAACCGTAACAGAACCCGAACCGTTTTTTGTAAGATTATAAGGACACGTACCCGAACCTTAACCAAATCCAAACCTGTCAAAAAAATCAGTTCACTCCAACATGACGTTACAACATGTATTTTACTGGGTTAAGTTATGCCAGGTTCGAAATTGTATGAAAAAATGATAAATAATTGATTAAATAAAACAATGATTTTTTATTTGTTGGATAACTCAGTAATGAGATGATGTTTTTTCAATACGTTATGTAACTTAATAAAATTGACTTACAATTCAAAGATTATTCTCTACAATATTAACCAACATTTTAAGATTTAACGGAACTTATCCGAACCGGAACTTTACTAACCGGTTTTGAAATACTGATGGTCGAACCAGAACTTTTAAATTAATCGAAACCGAACCAGATTTCGAACCCAAAAAGTCAAACAGTTCGACTACCTCCTCAATAATATTTATTTTCCCCACAAAAAATTCTCATGAAACCTACTTCACTAGATAAGAGTTTGTCCAAAACTAACCTAACCCAGTACCGCCTAAATTCAAAGCGTGTGGTTAGGACTAAAATTAAAAACAAAAAATGCAACAGCCAATGAAAGACTCTTGGGCGCTGGTCTAGAATCCTACCACTTTTTATTTATTTTTTTTAGCACTAGAAGGTACAGTAGCAAAATTTAGTTTTTTAAATGTAAAATCCAAAGGTAACAACAAAGCTGGTTAGGCTAATTTTGTACAGGGGGTTCTTATCTTGCAAGTGGCGACACCTGGCGTATTTTATTGAAGGTTCACGGTCATATATGTTTGCATTATTTTGCCCGAAAATTGAGAATTGTGTAGTTGCCCTTGTGCTGGGTCTACCCTAATGATAAACAAATCGTCAGAAAGAGCCAACCCTCTTCTGCACAGCGAGAGCAAAAATAAACCCCTATATACATGGTGCGACGCCTAGCGGAACTCTTAGCGTACCCTATATTATAAATCTCTTGCCACTAGGTGACAGCACAGAAACTCTGGTCGAGTCTTGGGGTAGCCTTATTCTATTCTTAAAACGTAACTATAAGTGCTTAGTGCGTTAGCCTTTCTTTACAGAGTCGATTCTTTGGGTGTAATTTTGATGAAATATCTACGGCCGCCTAGCATACGAAATTGCATTGACGTGCGCAAGTCTAGAATCCTACCACAATATTTCGGCTTTTTGCCCGAATTTAGAATTGTGTAGCTGCCCTTGTGCTGGGTCTACCCTAATGATAAACACACCGTCAGAAAGAGCCAACCATCTTCTGTACAGCGAGAGCAAAAATAAACCCCTATATGCATGGTGCGACGCCTAGCGGAACTCTTAGCGTACCCTATATTATAAATCTCTTGCCACTAGGTGGCAGCACAGAAACTCTGGTCGAGTCTTGGGGTAGCCTTATTCTATTCTTAAAACGTAACTATAAGTGCTTAGTGCATTAGCCTTTCTTTAAAGAGTCGAGTCTTTGGGGGTAATTTTGATGAAATAGCTACGGCCGCCTAGCATAAGAAATTGCATTGACGTGCGCAAGTCTAGAATCCTACCACAATATTTCGGCTTTTTGCCCGAATTTAGATTTGTGTAGTTGCCCTTATGCTGGGTCTACCCTAATGATAAACACACCGTCAGAAAGAGCCAACCCTCTTCTGTACAGCGAGAGCAAAAAAAACCCTTATATGCATGGTGCGACGCCTAGCGGAACTCTTAGCGTACCCTATATCATAAAATACTTGCCACTAGGTGGCAGCACAGAAACTCCGATCGAGTCTTGAGGTAGCCTTATTCTATTCCTAAAACGTAATTATGAGTGCTTAGTGCATTAGCCATTCTTTATAAAGTCCATTCTTTGAGGGTAATTTTGCTGGAATATATACGGCCGCCTAGCATACGAAATTGCATTGACGTGCGCAAAGACCATCTGCATTTTTATGTTTGACACTGATGTATTTGATTAAAACAGTTGCTGGACCAATCGCGCATACTGGTCATAGAGGTCCTCGGACTGATATAGCCAATTGAGAGAAGCGTGGTCAGTCCGCAAAGTAAAACCTTGTCTTAGGAGATAGCAGCGAAATAACTTGGTGGCATAAACGACCGCTAATAATTTTTTGCGCCTGGTGGAATAATTTCGTCCTGATTTAGTTCTGCTGCCATAGGCTATGACATGTTCTTTTCCCTCTTTCCATTGCGCTAACACACATCCAATGGCAAAATAAGACGCCGTTCTATGCCATTCAAAACAATACGCATTAGTCGCTGGAAACCAGCAGCGGAATTGCAAAGACCCATTGGCATCACATTGAACTCGAACATACCCATGTGGCTCGCGAAAGCGGTCCTTTTCGCGGGAAGTCTTATCCATAGGAATTTGCCAATACGCAGATTTTAAATAGTGTAGGCTACTAAAATAGGTGGAGTTAAATAAAATATCGAGGCTTCGGTCTACTGTAGCTGTTTTTCTTTGTCACCTCATTTAGGCCCCTATAATCAATGCAAAAACGAGTTTCATCTGATTTTACCTCACGAGTACTAGCGGTCCGTATGCCCAGTAGCACCCATGGAAGTTGATCAACCCAGTTGAGTCCTTTAAGGCGAGCCATCAACGCAGACTTTAGATGGCGTTGGAATCTCTCGACGAGTCCATTTGACTAGGGATGATAAGAAGTGGTACAATAAATTTTCACACCGAGCGTGTTAATTATACTTGACTATAGTTGTGAAGTGAACTGGTGGCGCCAAGATCTGATGTAATGTCCGCGGGGACACCGAAGCGGCTTACCCAGTTGCTAATAATACACGTGTACAAGTAACGGTCGTTGCGTCTGGCATCAGAACAACTTCCGGCGAACGTTTAAATCTATCCACCATTGTTAATAGAAAGCTGTAAACTTGACATGAAGGCAGGGAACCAACAATATATATGTTCACATTATCGAAAGGCTTACCTGGATCTGCGTACCTTACCAGCGGAGCTGCATTGCTTAGCCCACCAACCGACTTCTTTGTGGAGGCCGTGCCGAACATATTTTGAGGATATGATTTTTCTAGTGGTCCGAATAGACGAGTGCGATAAGCCATGTTTGACGTCAAAAAGTTTGCGCTGACAAGGTTGTAGTATAATGGGACGATGATATCCGGTGGACGTATCACATAATAAAACAACTCTTGACGAGCCAAGCGGAATCTGTTCGATATATAGTCCATAGATAGCTGTTGTGTAAGCTTCAACTTCCGCACATTGTTGTGCCGCACCTAAAGATGCGTAATCGATGTTAAGTACATCATTTTGACGAAGATTTATGGATGACAAGCGAGAAAGTGAATCGGACGCACAGTTGTTTTTACAAATATGCTGTACATCCGTAGTAAACTCAGCAATTTCAGAAATATGTCGCTGTTGCCGCGCAAACCATGGATAAGATGCTTTTGCAAACGCGAAGGTTAAAGGTTTGTGGCCGGTAAATGCGGTAAACCTACGCCCTTCTAAAAAGTACCGAAAATTTTGGACCGCCTGGTTAAGGGCAAGTATAGTTCCCTGTCGAACATGCTGTACCTCGTTTCTGGTGGCCGCAAATAACGACTGAAAATGCTAACGGTTTCCAAACACCATCAATTTACTGTTCCAAAACGCCGCCAATAGCTTTATCCGAAGCATCCACTCCATCCGTTTGATGGTGGATGGTACAGGACATTATCTGATGAATTACTTGAAACAGGTAATATGTAACATATCCAATTATTTTGGCTTTCACCTGCAATAAGGGGGGCTGTGAGGATGGAGAGAATGTAAAATAGAGTAAATAACAATTAAACTTCTATGTAATAAGACAGTGTATGTACGTTATCTACATGAAGTCTATTTATCATGAAATCTATTTTAGTGAATTTAATGTTATGGTAATAAATAAAGAGGCAAGGTCATATAAAAAAGTTTCAACTATTGTATGTGTCCGTTGAACATTGCACTTTTGCCAAAAACAACTTGCTCGCCCAAATTCGCTCACGCCCCTCCACGGTGCTTTCGCAATTGCGGTTTCAAACCACCCTTCCCACGAGTACCTATTGATGCCTCACAATTTTATCATTTTATTTATGAGTGGCTCCTAGTGTTACTTTTCAGTTTTGGTTGGAGAGTTGTCAAGCAAATGTTTTAACAGATAATTTTTCCAGCAGGTGTTACGAGATATTTTTTGGGGGGTGGGTTGCTAGGGTTAGGTGTGGGGGGTAAATAATAATAAATGAATATTATCCAGCTGGTGCTGGGAGTTATTTTTTGGGGGTACAAATTTCTTAAGAGGGACAAAACCGTTTTTTAACACATCTGATTAATTTACTTTAGATGCTGGGAGATATTTTTTGGTTTCCCCTTCTAGCAAACTCCCCCTTTGGCATCAGTCAATTTATGGTAAAAAGGCCGGATAATTTTTGGTCTAATTGTTTTTGGCGCTGGTCTAGAATCCCAACACATTTTCTTCCCTGTTTTGACCTTCATGCGCTACAGGGTTACTTAAGGTCAACTTTATGCCAATATTCAGCAAGGTTATGAACAGCATAATTGTTAACTATTGGTTATGGCAGGAGCGGGCAACTTCTCCAGTGTCAGTGGGCTGGATTCCTGAATCGATACATTAATAGTGTATTTATCCAACTATACAAGGAATAAATAATAGTTTGTTGTACTCTTTAAACCTGGCAACAGGTTCATTGCACAGCAAACATACCACTTTTTTGCCGAATTGAGTGAAATGAGCCTATTTAGGCATTCTATCCTATAAATTTGCGACACTCCTTGTTAATTTTACATTTCTTGGCAAAACCCCAAGGCATAATATGTATTGTAAATTCTAAATCTAATTTTAACTCTAAACAAAAAAACAAAGAGCCAAAAGAATAACTAACAGTCACTATTATTTGTAGTAAGCAAGTAGTAGGGATTCCGACAGAGTGTTGCTGCGGGCCACATTATCATGTAAGACCGGAAACTTTCGGTGGGTCGTTCAAAATCCCGTCACGGTCCCGGTCCACACTGTATTCAGTAATAGGAACATCTTATCTGTGTTCACTAAACATGAAAGAAATGATTTAAAGAGAAATTACAAAGCAATAAGGACAAAATAGAAACAACCATACAACAACAAATTATTTAGCCTAGAAATTCTTAATATTTGGTTGCCAACAGAATTCATGTGAAACATGTTAAAGTAATTAAATGAAAACAAATCCATATGGATTTAATTTAGCCTAATGCTACCTAACTAAAATGTATGATAATCTAAAAAAACTAATGAAGACCTAAAATGAAAACAAAATCCCAGTGATATTAACCTTTGAACTACCTAATTTCATTTTAGATATCCTGAAGATAGAAAGACTGTTTTTAATTGCTGACAATTCCAAGTTAATTTTAGCAATAAACACAGTATGTGTAAAAAATACTACGATTAAGTTTAGTCTAGTAATATTAAATGTGGACCATAACCTATTTATCTGTAAAAAGATATGCTGCCTTTGTGGGTGGTGAAATCGTAGACTTCTGGATTTAAGCTATTTGGTAGTTAACTTGATCAGGAATTCGGTTATGGGTTGTTTAAATTCCTTGCTTTTTGGCAAAATTCCCTTAAAAGTTTACCCAAAAATTATTTACTTTGTAATGTATTAAACCCAGTTAGAAGGTGCTTTTATCCCAAAGACTGGTTTTAGCCTATATAAATGTATTTTGTTGATATATTGGGCTTTTTAAATATAAGAATAATCTGCTTATTGGTTGCATTAAATAAACTCCTTTAAAACGCAAATTTTGATTCCTAGTATGTTTTAATTATATATCTTCCTACCGTCGGGGTGGGTTAATCATAAACACAAAAAACAAAACAAAACAAAAACAGGGTTTTGCCAATATAGTGAGTTCAATGGCACAGCACACTTATCAACTTTTCACCAATTCAGTTTGTTGAAAGACCTTATTTTACCTAATCTGATACAACCGGCTTGATTATTTATGATTTGAACTGTGCTTATATCAGGTATAGACTATATCGGTCCAACCGATAATAGGGAACTGAGCGATCAGTCAAATTTTTTTTTGCTTAAGTGAATAGCACTTGTATTGGGGAGTGGGCAAGTGCAAAATAATAAACATTACAATCAAAACAATATTTTAATTTGCTAGGATGGTGGTTAGCATGGCCTTTTTTCTGTTCCAGTATGTTACTTTTTTTATTTTAGTTCACCAGAACTCCCCACTCCCCCCCCCCCCCCTCTACCCCTTTTTCCTTTAACACTACAAAATCGTTTGTACTTAGCTTTGGTTTTTCCATGGTTTGGTTTTTCTCTTTCCATGGAGCCTTTTAGAGAAGGTATATTCTGCATAAAAGACTTTTTTTTATTTTTTATTAAATTATTGACAACCTTTAAAGGTATTGGCTAGGCCATCATTATTTAACAAACTATCAATCACTGTTTAACTTTTTTGAAATATAAGTTATTATAATGTTGTGATATAAAGTCAATATTCAAAATACAATTTAAGCTTGCAGATAGTTGAAAAAATGTGAGAAAAAATGTGGACAAACTCTGTATATCAATGCACAATTGTTTTTTGCTGTTTAGGCAAAAAATCCTAAAATAAATTTAGGCTTACGGACCTATTTTTGGCTAAAAAATGTTAAATGGTGTCCGTTTTTCTTTACTGACGACTGCAATACATGTGTCCCCTAGGGAGGTTTGAAGTAAAATCCCAAAGGTTTCTTGAACTTTAGGCTTCAAATTTAAAATAACGAATCCAGAATAGCAACCCTAATAGATTTTATTAAATTATTTCACTTTTGTTTGGGGGAGGGATTAAGCACCGAAATCAACAACGCTATTTAAAAATTCATGATCTCCCAAAACACCAGTTCATTAATGTAACGACCCTCAGTTCATTGCACATTTTGCATTTCTCACTGTAGACCACCAGAGGTTCCCAATGTGGGCAGTACCGTCCCCTTGTGACCGTTAGCGAGTTACAAATCGAGGCGCTGAACGCACATAAGGGGGCGTTACGTGAAAGTACTTTCTGCAAAATTTTCTGAACTGTTTATGTAAAAATTGTAGCGAATTGCACTGTAATATATACTGCAAGAAGAATATGATAAGCGCATCAAAAAAATTCGATCACAGGAGTATAAGATTACATTTTAACCCAACAATTTTCTGTTGAAGCTGCACATGCCCCGACAGAGTTTCAATTGGAAATGATTAATTTACAGTGCCACAAGTTTATTGCAGGCAGTGCTTTAAAACCCGTAGGATGGTACGCACTTGTGCGGATGAAAAAAATTGTAAGGTAGGATGACAAACTTGGTACGGATGAATGTGCGGGTGAGAATAGTGCATGTTATTATTTTTAATTGTGTGTGATACAGTAATCAAATAAAACTGGTTTAATAAACAAATCTTTTCATTATTATTTCACAAATAGGAAAACTAAAGGTTGCAAACTTAGCGTCCTTGTTTCGTGCGGATGAAAATTTTCCAAAATAAAACAGGGCGGATGGTTCAGTTAAAGGCTAAAAAGGACTGATTACAAGCATATTCAGCAATATACCACTAATTGATTTTTAGCAGGAGTATGTCCTCGCAAGCAGCATGGTGTAAACAATGGTAATCTGATCACTGACAATCTAGTTCCGAAATGTTCATTTTTTTAATTAAAAAGAGGGTTACCAGAATGCCCAGTTTGGTGCTAATCAGTGTTCATTTATTAAGAAAAGTTAAATGTCTTATAATTAGTAAGTAACGAAGACAAGTAAACGCTTTTATTTATCTTTACAACAAAACACTGGTTAAAAGGTTAAGCAGGCCTGCCTAGGAAATGCATTTTTGGAAATTGGAATTTTTTTCGGTTTGTAATATTTGAAGATTAGCTGATGATGCAAAAAATGACTACGTTTTCACAAAAATAATTTGCATTTGCATCAAGCGTACGTTAGTGTCTTTCTGGTTCTGCAGGATAAATTGTTAATGTATGTATGCTCGTTCAGCTTTGATATTTAGGTGAAAAGTTGTTAATATATGTGTATGCTCATAGCCCTGCTCAGTGGTTCCTTGGGGTGAAGCGAGCACAAATGGCCCCGGGTGAGTGCTGATTGACATCCACTCGCCCGACTGGCGAGTGGCTTTGACGAAAATTTTAATTAGTTGGTGTAGGACAACTTGTTTGTTTTAAGCACCACTACTAAGCGAAATATTACTTAGCACCAGTTATTTCCTTAAATACTAAGGCACAAATACATTCAACAAAACACAATTAAAAATAACAGAAGTAACGTTTGAGGCTCGTAATAAAGACTCTTTGACCAGTTTAAAAAAATCGTTTACGGGCAAACAATCAAAGACGACATTGCTGCATTGGTAAACAGTTAAAAGTTGTTCATTTTCAAATGTTTTTTAACCCGGTCGTTGGACTTGTAATGTACCCAGCGATACAATAAGAATTTTAGTTTACTGTATTTATTGAATTGTTCGTATAAGAAAATTATAGGCAATGGCTGCAGTTTTTGGTAACAGTAAGTTCTAATAATATTTGTAAGCAGTGTTTTTTAGGATGTTTCTAGGGACCGAAACAGCCCACTGAACACCATGATATTTTAACATATCGCCTACTTGTGCAACTATAGCTAAAAATTAGAAATTAGTCTACGTAAGTAAACAAGTCAAAGCTTAAAAAATATATATAACTGTCTGTAAATCTTAGATACAATCGCAACCATTGTAAACGCCCTTGGAAAATTGAAACAACCCACTATAGGGCGTACAATTATTTAGTCATTATTTGCTGTTCAAACCAGTAACTATAGTGTTTAAAGAGCGCGAGGATTTTAGAACAATAGAAAACAAGCAGGCCGAGTTAACCTATATAAATGCAAGTTTATAGTTTGATTATGCCCAGTTTCAGCTGATAGGAATAAACGAATACTGAACGAAAATTTGGGGTTTAAAGAACGCTTACAGAACAACATAGGGGTTGAACAGGTTATCAAAGGTTAAGAACCACTGGCCTAGCTGGTTGTGTTGTTAGTTTAGAAAATTTATTTAAAAAGTAATGACTAAAAATTATTTAAAAGTTATGACTTTTGCAATGTAAAAAAAATTCACAGGTTTCGCTTAAAACATTTTTCAATGACAATTACTTGAACAGGTAATATGTAACATATCCAATTATTTTGGCTTTCACCTGCAATAAAGGGGGCTGCGAGGATGGAGAGAATGTAAAATAGAGTAAATAACAATTAAACTTCTATGTAATAAGACAGTGTATGTACGTTATCTACATGAAGTCTATTTATCATGAAATCTATTTTAGTGAATTTAATGTTATGGTAATAAATAAAGAGGCAAGGTCATATAAAAAAGTTTCAACTATCGTATGTGTCCGTTGAACATTGCACTTTTGCCAAAAACAACTTGCTCGCCCAAATTCGCTCACGCCCCTCCACGGTGCTTTCGCAATTGCGGTTTCAAACCACCCTTCCCACGAGTACCTATTGATGCCTCACAATTTTATCATTTTATTTATGAGTGGCTCCTAGTGTTACTTTTCAGTTTTGGTTGGAGAGTTGTCAAGCAAATTTTTTAACAGATAATTTTTCCAGCAGGTGTTACGAGATATTTTTTGGGGGGTGGGTTGCTAGGGTTAGGTGTGGGGGGTAAATAATAATAAATGAATATTATCCAGCTGGTGCTGGGAGTTATTTTTTGGGGGTACAAATTTCTTAAGAGGGACAAAACCGTTTTTTAACACTGATTAATTTACTTTAGATGCTGGGAGATATTTTTTGGTTTCCCCTTCTAGCAAACTCCCTCTTTGGCATCAGTCAATTTATGGTAAAAAGGCCGGATAATTTTTGGTCTAATTGTTTTTGGCGCTGGTCTAGAATGCCAACACATTTTCTTCCCTGTTTTGACCTTCATGCGCTGCAGGGTTACTTAAGGTCAACTTTATGCCAATATCCAGCAAGGTTATGAACAGCATAATTGTTAACTATTGGTTATGGCAGGAGCGGGCAACTTCTCCAGTGTCAGTGGGCTGGATTCCTGAATCGATACATTAATAGTGTATTTATCCAACTATACAAGGAATAAATAATAGTTTGTTGTACTCTTTAAACCTGGCAACAGTTTCATTGCACAGCAAACATACCACTTTTTTGCCGAATTGAGTGAAATGAGCCTATTTAGGCATTCTATCCTATAAATTTGCGACACTCCTTGTTAATTTTACATTTCTTGGCAAAACCCAAGGCATAATATGTATTGTAAATTCTAAATCTAATTTTAACTCTAAACAAAAAAACAAAGAGCCAAAGAATAACTAACAGTCACTATTATTTGTAGTAAGCAAGTAGTAGGGATTCCGACAGAGTGTTGCCGCGGGCCACATTATCATGTAAGACCGGAAACTTTCGGTGGGTCGCTCAAAATCCCGTCACGGTCCCGGTCCACACTGTATTCAGTAATAGGAACATCTTATCTGTGTTCCCTAAACATGAAAGAAATGATTTAAAGAGAAATTACAAAGCAACAAGGACAAAATAGAAACAACCATACAACAACAAATTATTTAGCCTAGAAATTCTTAATATTTGGTTGCCAACAGAATTCATGTGAAACATGTTAAAGTAATTAAATGAAAACAAATCCATATGGATTTAATTTAGCCTAATGCTACCTAACTAAAATGTATGATAATCTAAAAAAACTAATGAAGACCTAAAATGAAAACAAAATCCCAGTGATATTAACCTTTGAACTACCTAATTTCATTTTAGATATCCTAAAGATAGCAAGACTGTTTTTAATTGCTGAGAATTCCAAGTTAATTTTAGCAATAAACACAGTATGTGTAAAAAATACTACGATTAAGTTTAGTCTAGTAATATTAAATGTAGACCATAACCTATTTATCTGTAAAAAGATATGCTGCCTTTGTGGGTGGTGAAATCGTAAACTTCTGGATTTAAGCTATTTGGTAGTTAACTTGATCAGGAATTCGGTTATGGGTTGTTTAAATTCCTTGCTTTTTGGCAAAATTCCCTTAAAAGTTTACCCAAAAATTATTTACTTTGTAATGTATTAAACCCAGTTAGAAGGTGCTTTTATCCCAAAGACTGGTTTTAGCCTATATAAATGTATTTTGTTGATATATTGGGCTTTTTAAATATAAGAATAATCTGCTTATTGGTTGCATTAAATAAACTCCTTTAAAACGCAAATTTTGATTCCTAGTATGTTTTAATTATATATCTTCCTACCGTCGGGGTGGGTTAATCATAAACACAAAAAACAAAACAAAAACAGGGTTTTGCCAATATAGTGAGTTCAATGGCACAGCACACTTATCAACTTTTCACCAATTCAGTTTGTTGAAAGACCTTATTTTACCTAATCTGATACAACCGGCTTGATTATTTATGATTTGAACTGTGCTTATATCAGGTATAGACTATATCGGTCCAACCGATAATAGGGAACTGAGCGATCAGTCAAATTTTTTTTTGCTTAAGTGAATAGCACTTGTATTGGGGAGTGGGCAAGTGCAAAATAATAAACATTACAATCAAAACAATATTTTAATTTGCTAGGATGGTGGTTAGCATGGCCTTTTTTCTGTTCCAGTATGTTACTTTTTTTATTTTAGTTCACCAGAACTCCCCACTCCCCCCCCCCCCCCTCTACCCCTTTTTCCTTTAACACTACAAAATCGTTTGTACTTAGCTTTGGTTTTTCCATGGTTTGGTTTTTCTCTTTCCATGGAGCCTTTTAGAGAAGGTATATTCTGCATAAAAGACTTTTTTTTATTTTTTATTAAATTATTGACAACCTTTAAAGGTATTGGCTAGGCCATCATTATTTAACAAACTATCAATCACTGTTTAACTTTTTTGAAATATAAGTTATTATAATGTTGTGATATAAAGTCAATATTCAAAATACAATTTAAGCTTGCAGATAGTTGAAAAAATGTGAGAAAAAATGTGGACAAACTCTGTATATCAATGCACAATTGTTTTTTGCTGTTTAGGCAAAAAATCCTAAAATAAATTTAGGCTTACGGACCTATTTTTGGCTAAAAAATGTTAAATGGTGTCCGTTTTTCTTTACTGACGACTGCAATACATGTGTCCCCTAGGGAGGTTTGAAGTAAAATCCCAAAGGTTTCTTGAACTTTAGGCTTCAAATTTAAAATAACGAATCCAGAATAGCAACCCTAATAGATTTTATTAAATTATTTCACTTTTGTTTGGGGGAGGGATTAAGCACCGAAATCAACAACGCTATTTAAAAATTCATGATCTCCCAAAACACCAGTTCATTAATGTAACGACCCTCAGTTCATTGCACATTTTGCATTTCTCACTGTAGACCACCAGAGGTTCCCAATGTGGGCAGTACCGTCCCCTTGTGACCGTTAGCGAGTTACAAATCGAGGCGCTGAACGCACATAAGGGGGCGTTACGTGAAAGTACTTTCTGCAAAATTTTCTGAACTGTTTATGTAAAAATTGTAGCGAATGGCACTGTAATATATACTGCAAGAAGAATATGATAAGCGCATCAAAAAAATTCGATCACAGGAGTATAAGATTACATTTTAACCCAACAATTTTCTGTTGAAGCTGCACATGCCCCGACAGAGTTTCAATTGGAAATGATTAATTTACAGTGCCACAAGTTTATTGCAGGCAGTGCTTTAAAACCCGTAGGATGGTACGCACTTGTGCGGATGAAAAAAATTGTAAGGTAGGATGACAAACTTGGTACGGATGAATGTGCGGGTGAGAATAGTGCATGTTATTATTTTTAATTGTGTGTGATACAGTAATCAAATAAAACTGGTTTAATAAACAAATCTTTTCATTATTATTTCACAAATAGGAAAACTAAAGGTTGCAAACTTAGCGTCCTTGTTTCGTGCGGATGAAAATTTTCCAAAATAAAACAGGGCGGATGGTTCAGTTAAAGGCTAAAAAGGACTGATTACAAGCATATTCAGCAATATACCACTAATTGATTTTTAGCAGGAGTATGTCCTCGCAAGCAGCATGGTGTAAACAATGGTAATCTGATCACTGACAATCTAGTTCCGAAATGTTCATTTTTTTAATTAAAAAGAGGGTTACCAGAATGCCCAGTTTGGTGCTAATCAGTGTTCATTTATTAAGAAAAGTTAAATGTCTTATAATTAGTAAGTAACGAAGACAAGTAAACGCTTTTATTTATCTTTACAACAAAACACTGGTTAAAAGGTTAAGCAGGCCTGCCTAGGAAATGCATTTTTGGAAATTGGAATTTTTTTCGGTTTGTAATATTTGAAGATTAGCTGATGATGCAAAAAATGACTACGTTTTCACAAAAATAATTTGCATTTGCATCAAGCGTACGTTAGTGTCTTTCTGGTTCTGCAGGATAAATTGTTAATGTATGTATGCTCGTTCAGCTTTGATATTTAGGTGAAAAGTTGTTAATATATGTGTATGCTCATAGCCCTGCTCAGTGGTTCCTTGGGGTGAAGCGAGCACAAATGGCCCCGGGTGAGTGCTGATTGACATCCACTCGCCCGACTGGCGAGTGGCTTTGACGAAAATTTTAATTAGTTGGTGTAGGACAACTTGTTTGTTTTAAGCACCACTACTAAGCGAAATATTACTTAGCACCAGTTATTTCCTTAAATACTAAGGCACAAATACATTCAACAAAACACAATTAAAAATAACAGAAGTAACGTTTGAGGCTCGTAATAAAGACTCTTTGACCAGTTTAAAAAAATCGTTTACGGGCAAACAATCAAAGACGACATTGCTGCATTGGTAAACAGTTAAAAGTTGTTCATTTTCAAATGTTTTTTAACCCGGTCGTTGGACTTGTAATGTACCCAGCGATACAATAAGAATTTTAGTTTACTGTATTTATTGAATTGTTCGTATAAGAAAATTATAGGCAATGGCTGCAGTTTTTGGTAACAGTAAGTTCTAATAATATTTGTAAGCAGTGTTTTTTAGGATGTTTCTAGGGACCGAAACAGCCCACTGAACACCATGATATTTTAACATATCGCCTACTTGTGCAACTATAGCTAAAAATTAGAAATTAGTCTACGTAAGTAAACAAGTCAAAGCTTAAAAAATATATATAACTGTCTGTAAATCTTAGATACAATCGCAACCATTGTAAACGCCCTTGGAAAATTGAAACAACCCACTATAGGGCGTACAATTATTTAGTCATTATTTGCTGTTCAAACCAGTAACTATAGTGTTTAAAGAGCGCGAGGATTTTAGAACAATAGAAAACAAGCAGGCCGAGTTAACCTATATAAATGCAAGTTTATAGTTTGATTATGCCCAGTTTCAGCTGATAGGAATAAACGAATACTGAACGAAAATTTGGGGTTTAAAGAACGCTTACAGAACAACATAGGGGTTGAACAGGTTATCAAAGGTTAAGAACCACTGGCCTAGCTGGTTGTGTTGTTAGTTTAGAAAATTTATTTAAAAAGTAATGACTAAAAATTATTTAAAAGTTATGACTTTTGCAATGTAAAAAAAATTCACAGGTTTCGCTTAAAACATTTTTCAATGACAATTACTTGAACAGGTAATATGTAACATATCCAATTATTTTGGCTTTCACCTGCAATAAAGGGGGCTGCGAGGATGGAGAGAATGTAAAATAGAGTAAATAACAATTAAACTTCTATGTAATAAGACAGTGTATGTACGTTATCTACATGAAGTCTATTTATCATGAAATCTATTTTAGTGAATTTAATGTTATGGTAATAAATAAAGAGGCAAGGTCATATAAAAAAGTTTCAACTATCGTATGTGTCCGTTGAACATTGCACTTTTGCCAAAAACAACTTGCTCGCCCAAATTCGCTCACGCCCCTCCACGGTGCTTTCGCAATTGCGGTTTCAAACCACCCTTCCCACGAGTACCTATTGATGCCTCACAATTTTATCATTTTATTTATCAGTGGCTCCTAGTGTTACTTTTCAGTTTTGGTTGGAGAGTTGTCAAGCAAATTTTTTAACAGATAATTTTTCCAGCAGGTGTTACGAGATATTTTTTGGGGGGTGGGTTGCTAGGGTTAGGTGTGGGGGGTAAATAATAATAAATGAATATTATCCAGCTGGTGCTGGGAGTTATTTTTTGGGGGTACAAATTTCTTAAGAGGGACAAAACCGTTTTTTAACACTGATTAATTTACTTTAGATGCTGGGAGATATTTTTTGGTTTCCCCTTCTAGCAAACTCCCTCTTTGGCATCAGTCAATTTATGGTAAAAAGGCCGGATAATTTTTGGTCTAATTGTTTTTGGCGCTGGTCTAGAATGCCAACACATTTTCTTCCCTGTTTTGACCTTCATGCGCTGCAGGGTTACTTAAGGTCAACTTTATGCCAATATCCAGCAAGGTTATGAACAGCATAATTGTTAACTATTGGTTATGGCAGGAGCGGGCGCAACTTCTCCAGTGTCAGTGGGCTGGATTCCTGAATCGATACATTAATAGTGTATTTATCCAACTATACAAGGAATAAATAATAGTTTGTCTTTTTAAACCTGGCAACAGTTTCATTGCACAGCAAACATACCACTTTTTTGCCGAATTGAGTGAAATGAGCCTATTTAGGCATTCTATCCTATAAATTTGCGACACTCCTTGTTAATTTTACATTTCTTGGCAAAACCCAAGGCATAATATGTATTGTAAATTCTAAATCTAATTTTAACTCTAAACAAAAAAACAAAGAGCCAAAGAATAACTAACAGTCACTATTATTTGTAGTAAGCAAGTAGTAGGGATTCCGACAGAGTGTTGCCGCGGGCCACATTATCATGTAAGACCGGAAACTTTCGGTGGGTCGCTCAAAATCCCGTCACGGTCCCGGTCCACACTGTATTCAGTAATAGGAACATCTTATCTGTGTTCCCTAAACATGAAAGAAATGATTTAAAGAGAAATTACAAAGCAACAAGGACAAAATAGAAACAACCATACAACAACAAATTATTTAGCCTAGAAATTCTTAATATTTGGTTGCCAACAGAATTCATGTGAAACATGTTAAAGTAATTAAATGAAAACAAATCCATATGGATTTAATTTAGCCTAATGCTACCTAACTAAAATGTATGATAATCTAAAAAAACTAATGAAGACCTAAAATGAAAACAAAATCCCAGTGATATTAACCTTTGAACTACCTAATTTCATTTTAGATATCCTAAAGATAGCAAGACTGTTTTTAATTGCTGAGAATTCCAAGTTAATTTTAGCAATAAACACAGTATGTGTAAAAAATACTACGATTAAGTTTAGTCTAGTAATATTAAATGTAGACCATAACCTATTTATCTGTAAAAAGATATGCTGCCTTTGTGGGTGGTGAAATCGTAAACTTCTGGATTTAAGCTATTTGGTAGTTAACTTGATCAGGAATTCGGTTATGGGTTGTTTAAATTCCTTGCTTTTTGGCAAAATTCCCTTAAAAGTTTACCCAAAAATTATTTACTTTGTAATGTATTAAACCCAGTTAGAAGGTGCTTTTATCCCAAAGACTGGTTTTAGCCTATATAAATGTATTTTGTTGATATATTGGGCTTTTTAAATATAAGAATAATCTGCTTATTGGTTGCATTAAATAAACTCCTTTAAAACGCAAATTTTGATTCCTAGTATGTTTTAATTATATATCTTCCTACCGTCGGGGTGGGTTAATCATAAACACAAAAAACAAAACAAAAACAGGGTTTTGCCAATATAGTGAGTTCAATGGCACAGCACACTTATCAACTTTTCACCAATTCAGTTTGTTGAAAGACCTTATTTTACCTAATCTGATACAACCGGCTTGATTATTTATGATTTGAACTGTGCTTATATCAGGTATAGACTATATCGGTCCAACCGATAATAGGGAACTGAGCGATCAGTCAAATTTTTTTTTGCTTAAGTGAATAGCACTTGTATTGGGGAGTGGGCAAGTGCAAAATAATAAACATTACAATCAAAACAATATTTTAATTTGCTAGGATGGTGGTTAGCATGGCCTTTTTTCTGTTCCAGTATGTTACTTTTTTTATTTTAGTTCACCAGAACTCCCCACTCCCCCCCCCCCCTCTACCCCTTTTTCCTTTAACACTACAAAATCGTTTGTACTTAGCTTTGGTTTTTCCATGGTTTGGTTTTTCTCTTTCCATGGAGCCTTTTAGAGAAGGTATATTCTGCATAAAAGACTTTTTTTTATTTTTTATTAAATTATTGACAACCTTTAAAGGTATTGGCTAGGCCATCATTATTTAACAAACTATCAATCACTGTTTAACTTTTTTGAAATATAAGTTATTATAATGTTGTGATATAAAGTCAATATTCAAAATACAATTTAAGCTTGCAGATAGTTGAAAAAATGTGAGAAAAAATGTGGACAAACTCTGTATATCAATGCACAATTGTTTTTTGCTGTTTAGGCAAAAAATCCTAAAATAAATTTAGGCTTACGGACCTATTTTTGGCTAAAAAATGTTAAATGGTGTCCGTTTTTCTTTACTGACGACTGCAATACATGTGTCCCCTAGGGAGGTTTGAAGTAAAATCCCAAAGGTTTCTTGAACTTTAGGCTTCAAATTTAAAATAACGAATCCAGAATAGCAACCCTAATAGATTTTATTAAATTATTTCACTTTTGTTTGGGGGAGGGATTAAGCACCGAAATCAACAACGCTATTTAAAAATTCATGATCTCCCAAAACACCAGTTCATTAATGTAACGACCCTCAGTTCATTGCACATTTTGCATTTCTCACTGTAGACCACCAGAGGTTCCCAATGTGGGCAGTACCGTCCCCTTGTGACCGTTAGCGAGTTACAAATCGGAGGCGCTGAACGCACATAAGGGGGCGTTACGTGAAAGTACTTTCTGCAAAATTTTCTGAACTGTTTATGTAAAAATTGTAGCGAATGGCACTGTAATATATACTGCAAGAAGAATATGATAAGCGCATCAAAAAAATTCGATCACAGGAGTATAAGATTACATTTTAACCCAACAATTTTCTGTTGAAGCTGCACATGCCCCGACAGAGTTTCAATTGGAAATGATTAATTTACAGTGCCACAAGTTTATTGCAGGCAGTGCTTTAAAACCCGTAGGATGGTACGCACTTGTGCGGATGAAAAAAATTGTAAGGTAGGATGACAAACTTGGTACGGATGAATGTGCGGGTGAGAATAGTGCATGTTATTATTTTTAATTGTGTGTGATACAGTAATCAAATAAAACTGGTTTAATAAACAAATCTTTTCATTATTATTTCACAAATAGGAAAACTAAAGGTTGCAAACTTAGCGTCCTTGTTTCGTGCGGATGAAAATTTTCCAAAATAAAACAGGGCGGATGGTTCAGTTAAAGGCTAAAAAGGACTGATTACAAGCATATTCAGCAATATACCACTAATTGATTTTTAGCAGGAGTATGTCCTCGCAAGCAGCATGGTGTAAACAATGGTAATCTGATCACTGACAATCTAGTTCCGAAATGTTCATTTTTTTAATTAAAAAGAGGGTTACCAGAATGCCCAGTTTGGTGCTAATCAGTGTTCATTTATTAAGAAAAGTTAAATGTCTTATAATTAGTAAGTAACGAAGACAAGTAAACGCTTTTATTTATCTTTACAACAAAACACTGGTTAAAAGGTTAAGCAGGCCTGCCTAGGAAATGCATTTTTGGAAATTGGAATTTTTTTCGGTTTGTAATATTTGAAGATTAGCTGATGATGCAAAAAATGACTACGTTTTCACAAAAATAATTTGCATTTGCATCAAGCGTACGTTAGTGTCTTTCTGGTTCTGCAGGATAAATTGTTAATGTATGTATGCTCGTTCAGCTTTGATATTTAGGTGAAAAGTTGTTAATATATGTGTATGCTCATAGCCCTGCTCAGTGGTTCCTTGGGGTGAAGCGAGCACAAATGGCCCCGGGTGAGTGCTGATTGACATCCACTCGCCCGACTGGCGAGTGGCTTTGACGAAAATTTTAATTAGTTGGTGTAGGACAACTTGTTTGTTTTAAGCACCACTACTAAGCGAAATATTACTTAGCACCAGTTATTTCCTTAAATACTAAGGCACAAATACATTCAACAAAACACAATTAAAAATAACAGAAGTAACGTTTGAGGCTCGTAATAAAGACTCTTTGACCAGTTTAAAAAAATCGTTTACGGGCAAACAATCAAAGACGACATTGCTGCATTGGTAAACAGTTAAAAGTTGTTCATTTTCAAATGTTTTTTAACCCGGTCGTTGGACTTGTAATGTACCCAGCGATACAATAAGAATTTTAGTTTACTGTATTTATTGAATTGTTCGTATAAGAAAATTATAGGCAATGGCTGCAGTTTTTGGTAACAGTAAGTTCTAATAATATTTGTAAGCAGTGTTTTTTAGGATGTTTCTAGGGACCGAAACAGCCCACTGAACACCATGATATTTTAACATATCGCCTACTTGTGCAACTATAGCTAAAAATTAGAAATTAGTCTACGTAAGTAAACAAGTCAAAGCTTAAAAAATATATATAACTGTCTGTAAATCTTAGATACAATCGCAACCATTGTAAACGCCCTTGGAAAATTGAAACAACCCACTATAGGGCGTACAATTATTTAGTCATTATTTGCTGTTCAAACCAGTAACTATAGTGTTTAAAGAGCGCGAGGATTTTAGAACAATAGAAAACAAGCAGGCCGAGTTAACCTATATAAATGCAAGTTTATAGTTTGATTATGCCCAGTTTCAGCTGATAGGAATAAACGAATACTGAACGAAAATTTGGGGTTTAAAGAACGCTTACAGAACAACATAGGGGTTGAACAGGTTATCAAAGGTTAAGAACCACTGGCCTAGCTGGTTGTGTTGTTAGTTTAGAAAATTTATTTAAAAAGTAATGACTAAAAATTATTTAAAAGTTATGACTTTTGCAATGTAAAAAAAATTCACAGGTTTCGCTTAAAACATTTTTCAATGACAATTACTTGAACAGGTAATATGTAACATATCCAATTATTTTGGCTTTCACCTGCAATAAAGGGGGCTGCGAGGATGGAGAGAATGTAAAATAGAGTAAATAACAATTAAACTTCTATGTAATAAGACAGTGTATGTACGTTATCTACATGAAGTCTATTTATCATGAAATCTATTTTAGTGAATTTAATGTTATGGTAATAAATAAAGAGGCAAGGTCATATAAAAAAGTTTCAACTATCGTATGTGTCCGTTGAACATTGCACTTTTGCCAAAAACAACTTGCTCGCCCAAATTCGCTCACGCCCCTCCACGGTGCTTTCGCAATTGCGGTTTCAAACCACCCTTCCCACGAGTACCTATTGATGCCTCACAATTTTATCATTTTATTTATGAGTGGCTCCTAGTGTTACTTTTCAGTTTTGGTTGGAGAGTTGTCAAGCAAATTTTTTAACAGATAATTTTTCCAGCAGGTGTTACGAGATATTTTTTGGGGGGTGGGTTGCTAGGGTTAGGTGTGGGGGGTAAATAATAATAAATGAATATTATCCAGCTGGTGCTGGGAGTTATTTTTTGGGGGTACAAATTTCTTAAGAGGGACAAAACCGTTTTTTAACACTGATTAATTTACTTTAGATGCTGGGAGATATTTTTTGGTTTCCCCTTCTAGCAAACTCCCTCTTTGGCATCAGTCAATTTATGGTAAAAAGGCCGGATAATTTTTGGTCTAATTGTTTTTGGCGCTGGTCTAGAATGCCAACACATTTTCTTCCCTGTTTTGACCTTCATGCGCTGCAGGGTTACTTAAGGTCAACTTTATGCCAATATCCAGCAAGGTTATGAACAGCATAATTGTTAACTATTGGTTATGGCAGGAGCGGGCAACTTCTCCAGTGTCAGTGGGCTGGATTCCTGAATCGATACATTAATAGTGTATTTATCCAACTATACAAGGAATAAATAATAGTTTGTTGTACTCTTTAAACCTGGCAACAGTTTCATTGCACAGCAAACATACCACTTTTTTGCCGAATTGAGTGAAATGAGCCTATTTAGGCATTCTATCCTATAAATTTGCGACACTCCTTGTTAATTTTACATTTCTTGGCAAAACCCAAGGCATAATATGTATTGTAAATTCTAAATCTAATTTTAACTCTAAACAAAAAAACAAAGAGCCAAAGAATAACTAACAGTCACTATTATTTGTAGTAAGCAAGTAGTAGGGATTCCGACAGAGTGTTGCCGCGGGCCACATTATCATGTAAGACCGGAAACTTTCGGTGGGTCGCTCAAAATCCCGTCACGGTCCCGGTCCACACTGTATTCAGTAATAGGAACATCTTATCTGTGTTCCCTAAACATGAAAGAAATGATTTAAAGAGAAATTACAAAGCAACAAGGACAAAATAGAAACAACCATACAACAACAAATTATTTAGCCTAGAAATTCTTAATATTTGGTTGCCAACAGAATTCATGTGAAACATGTTAAAGTAATTAAATGAAAACAAATCCATATGGATTTAATTTAGCCTAATGCTACCTAACTAAAATGTATGATAATCTAAAAAAACTAATGAAGACCTAAAATGAAAACAAAATCCCAGTGATATTAACCTTTGAACTACCTAATTTCATTTTAGATATCCTAAAGATAGCAAGACTGTTTTTAATTGCTGAGAATTCCAAGTTAATTTTAGCAATAAACACAGTATGTGTAAAAAATACTACGATTAAGTTTAGTCTAGTAATATTAAATGTAGACCATAACCTATTTATCTGTAAAAAGATATGCTGCCTTTGTGGGTGGTGAAATCGTAAACTTCTGGATTTAAGCTATTTGGTAGTTAACTTGATCAGGAATTCGGTTATGGGTTGTTTAAATTCCTTGCTTTTTGGCAAAATTCCCTTAAAAGTTTACCCAAAAATTATTTACTTTGTAATGTATTAAACCCAGTTAGAAGGTGCTTTTATCCCAAAGACTGGTTTTAGCCTATATAAATGTATTTTGTTGATATATTGGGCTTTTTAAATATAAGAATAATCTGCTTATTGGTTGCATTAAATAAACTCCTTTAAAACGCAAATTTTGATTCCTAGTATGTTTTAATTATATATCTTCCTACCGTCGGGGTGGGTTAATCATAAACACAAAAAACAAAACAAAAACAGGGTTTTGCCAATATAGTGAGTTCAATGGCACAGCACACTTATCAACTTTTCACCAATTCAGTTTGTTGAAAGACCTTATTTTACCTAATCTGATACAACCGGCTTGATTATTTATGATTTGAACTGTGCTTATATCAGGTATAGACTATATCGGTCCAACCGATAATAGGGAACTGAGCGATCAGTCAAATTTTTTTTTGCTTAAGTGAATAGCACTTGTATTGGGGAGTGGGCAAGTGCAAAATAATAAACATTACAATCAAAACAATATTTTAATTTGCTAGGATGGTGGTTAGCATGGCCTTTTTTCTGTTCCAGTATGTTACTTTTTTTATTTTAGTTCACCAGAACTCCCCACTCCCCCCCCCCCTCTACCCCTTTTTCCTTTAACACTACAAAATCGTTTGTACTTAGCTTTGGTTTTTCCATGGTTTGGTTTTTCTCTTTCCATGGAGCCTTTTAGAGAAGGTATATTCTGCATAAAAGACTTTTTTTTATTTTTTATTAAATTATTGACAACCTTTAAAGGTATTGGCTAGGCCATCATTATTTAACAAACTATCAATCACTGTTTAACTTTTTTGAAATATAAGTTATTATAATGTTGTGATATAAAGTCAATATTCAAAATACAATTTAAGCTTGCAGATAGTTGAAAAAATGTGAGAAAAAATGTGGACAAACTCTGTATATCAATGCACAATTGTTTTTTGCTGTTTAGGCAAAAAATCCTAAAATAAATTTAGGCTTACGGACCTATTTTTGGCTAAAAAATGTTAAATGGTGTCCGTTTTTCTTTACTGACGACTGCAATACATGTGTCCCCTAGGGAGGTTTGAAGTAAAATCCCAAAGGTTTCTTGAACTTTAGGCTTCAAATTTAAAATAACGAATCCAGAATAGCAACCCTAATAGATTTTATTAAATTATTTCACTTTTGTTTGGGGGAGGGATTAAGCACCGAAATCAACAACGCTATTTAAAAATTCATGATCTCCCAAAACACCAGTTCATTAATGTAACGACCCTCAGTTCATTGCACATTTTGCATTTCTCACTGTAGACCACCAGAGGTTCCCAATGTGGGCAGTACCGTCCCCTTGTGACCGTTAGCGAGTTACAAATCGGAGGCGCTGAACGCACATAAGGGGGCGTTACGTGAAAGTACTTTCTGCAAAATTTTCTGAACTGTTTATGTAAAAATTGTAGCGAATGGCACTGTAATATATACTGCAAGAAGAATATGATAAGCGCATCAAAAAAATTCGATCACAGGAGTATAAGATTACATTTTAACCCAACAATTTTCTGTTGAAGCTGCACATGCCCCGACAGAGTTTCAATTGGAAATGATTAATTTACAGTGCCACAAGTTTATTGCAGGCAGTGCTTTAAAACCCGTAGGATGGTACGCACTTGTGCGGATGAAAAAAATTGTAAGGTAGGATGACAAACTTGGTACGGATGAATGTGCGGGTGAGAATAGTGCATGTTATTATTTTTAATTGTGTGTGATACAGTAATCAAATAAAACTGGTTTAATAAACAAATCTTTTCATTATTATTTCACAAATAGGAAAACTAAAGGTTGCAAACTTAGCGTCCTTGTTTCGTGCGGATGAAAATTTTCCAAAATAAAACAGGGCGGATGGTTCAGTTAAAGGCTGAAAAGGACTGATTACAAGCATATTCAGCAATATACCACTAATTGATTTTTAGCAGGAGTATGTCCTCGCAAGCAGCATGGTGTAAACAATGGTAATCTGATCACTGACAATCTAGTTCCGAAATGTTCATTTTTTTAATTAAAAAGAGGGTTACCAGAATGCCCAGTTTGGTGCTAATCAGTGTTCATTTATTAAGAAAAGTTAAATGTCTTATAATTAGTAAGTAACGAAGACAAGTAAACGCTTTTATTTATCTTTACAACAAAACACTGGTTAAAAGGTTAAGCAGGCCTGCCTAGGAAATGCATTTTTGGAAATTGGAATTTTTTTCGGTTTGTAATATTTGAAGATTAGCTGATGATGCAAAAAATGACTACGTTTTCACAAAAATAATTTGCATTTGCATCAAGCGTACGTTAGTGTCTTTCTGGTTCTGCAGGATAAATTGTTAATGTATGTATGCTCGTTCAGCTTTGATATTTAGGTGAAAAGTTGTTAATATATGTGTATGCTCATAGCCCTGCTCAGTGGTTCCTTGGGGTGAAGCGAGCACAAATGGCCCCGGGTGAGTGCTGATTGACATCCACTCGCCCGACTGGCGAGTGGCTTTGACGAAAATTTTAATTAGTTGGTGTAGGACAACTTGTTTGTTTTAAGCACCACTACTAAGCGAAATATTACTTAGCACCAGTTATTTCCTTAAATACTAAGGCACAAATACATTCAACAAAACACAATTAAAAATAACAGAAGTAACGTTTGAGGCTCGTAATAAAGACTCTTTGACCAGTTTAAAAAAATCGTTTACGGGCAAACAATCAAAGACGACATTGCTGCATTGGTAAACAGTTAAAAGTTGTTCATTTTCAAATGTTTTTTAACCCGGTCGTTGGACTTGTAATGTACCCAGCGATACAATAAGAATTTTAGTTTACTGTATTTATTGAATTGTTCGTATAAGAAAATTATAGGCAATGGCTGCAGTTTTTGGTAACAGTAAGTTCTAATAATATTTGTAAGCAGTGTTTTTTAGGATGTTTCTAGGGACCGAAACAGCCCACTGAACACCATGATATTTTAACATATCGCCTACTTGTGCAACTATAGCTAAAAATTAGAAATTAGTCTACGTAAGTAAACAAGTCAAAGCTTAAAAAATATATATAACTGTCTGTAAATCTTAGATACAATCGCAACCATTGTAAACGCCCTTGGAAAATTGAAACAACCCACTATAGGGCGTACAATTATTTAGTCATTATTTGCTGTTCAAACCAGTAACTATAGTGTTTAAAGAGCGCGAGGATTTTAGAACAATAGAAAACAAGCAGGCCGAGTTAACCTATATAAATGCAAGTTTATAGTTTGATTATGCCCAGTTTCAGCTGATAGGAATAAACGAATACTGAACGAAAATTTGGGGTTTAAAGAACGCTTACAGAACAACATAGGGGTTGAACAGGTTATCAAAGGTTAAGAACCACTGGCCTAGCTGGTTGTGTTGTTAGTTTAGAAAATTTATTTAAAAAGTAATGACTAAAAATTATTTAAAAGTTATGACTTTTGCAATGTAAAAAAAATTCACAGGTTTCGCTTAAAACATTTTTCAATGACAATTACTTGAACAGGTAATATGTAACATATCCAATTATTTTGGCTTTCACCTGCAATAAAGGGGGCTGCGAGGATGGAGAGAATGTAAAATAGAGTAAATAACAATTAAACTTCTATGTAATAAGACAGTGTATGTACGTTATCTACATGAAGTCTATTTATCATGAAATCTATTTTAGTGAATTTAATGTTATGGTAATAAATAAAGAGGCAAGGTCATATAAAAAAGTTTCAACTATCGTATGTGTCCGTTGAACATTGCACTTTTGCCAAAAACAACTTGCTCGCCCAAATTCGCTCACGCCCCTCCACGGTGCTTTCGCAATTGCGGTTTCAAACCACCCTTCCCACGAGTACCTATTGATGCCTCACAATTTTATCATTTTATTTATGAGTGGCTCCTAGTGTTACTTTTCAGTTTTGGTTGGAGAGTTGTCAAGCAAATTTTTTAACAGATAATTTTTCCAGCAGGTGTTACGAGATATTTTTGGGGGGGTGGGTTGCTAGGGTTAGGTGTGGGGGGTAAATAATAATAAATGAATATTATCCAGCTGGTGCTGGGAGTTATTTTTTGGGGGTACAAATTTCTTAAGAGGGACAAAACCGTTTTTTAACACTGATTAATTTACTTTAGATGCTGGGAGATATTTTTTGGTTTCCCCTTCTAGCAAACTCCCTCTTTGGCATCAGTCAATTTATGGTAAAAAGGCCGGATAATTTTTGGTCTAATTGTTTTTGGCGCTGGTCTAGAATGCCAACACATTTTCTTCCCTGTTTTGACCTTCATGCGCTGCAGGGTTACTTAAGGTCAACTTTATGCCAATATCCAGCAAGGTTATGAACAGCATAATTGTTAACTATTGGTTATGGCAGGAGCGGGCAACTTCTCCAGTGTCAGTGGGCTGGATTCCTGAATCGATACATTAATAGTGTATTTATCCAACTATACAAGGAATAAATAATAGTTTGTTGTACTCTTTAAACCTGGCAACAGTTTCATTGCACAGCAAACATACCACTTTTTTGCCGAATTGAGTGAAATGAGCCTATTTAGGCATTCTATCCTATAAATTTGCGACACTCCTTGTTAATTTTACATTTCTTGGCAAAACCCAAGGCATAATATGTATTGTAAATTCTAAATCTAATTTTAACTCTAAACAAAAAAACAAAGAGCCAAAGAATAACTGACAGTCACTATTATTTGTAGTAAGCAAGTAGTAGGGATTCCGACAGAGTGTTGCCGCGGGCCACATTATCATGTAAGACCGGAAACTTTCGGTGGGTCGCTCAAAATCCCGTCACGGTCCCGGTCCACACTGTATTCAGTAATAGGAACATCTTATCTGTGTTCCCTAAACATGAAAGAAATGATTTAAAGAGAAATTACAAAGCAACAAGGACAAAATAGAAACAACCATACAACAACAAATTATTTAGCCTAGAAATTCTTAATATTTGGTTGCCAACAGAATTCATGTGAAACATGTTAAAGTAATTAAATGAAAACAAATCCATATGGATTTAATTTAGCCTAATGCTACCTAACTAAAATGTATGATAATCTAAAAAAACTAATGAAGACCTAAAATGAAAACAAAATCCCAGTGATATTAACCTTTGAACTACCTAATTTCATTTTAGATATCCTAAAGATAGCAAGACTGTTTTTAATTGCTGAGAATTCCAAGTTAATTTTAGCAATAAACACAGTATGTGTAAAAAATACTACGATTAAGTTTAGTCTAGTAATATTAAATGTAGACCATAACCTATTTATCTGTAAAAAGATATGCTGCCTTTGTGGGTGGTGAAATCGTAAACTTCTGGATTTAAGCTATTTGGTAGTTAACTTGATCAGGAATTCGGTTATGGGTTGTTTAAATTCCTTGCTTTTTGGCAAAATTCCCTTAAAAGTTTACCCAAAAATTATTTACTTTGTAATGTATTAAACCCAGTTAGAAGGTGCTTTTATCCCAAAGACTGGTTTTAGCCTATATAAATGTATTTTGTTGATATATTGGGCTTTTTAAATATAAGAATAATCTGCTTATTGGTTGCATTAAATAAACTCCTTTAAAACGCAAATTTTGATTCCTAGTATGTTTTAATTATATATCTTCCTACCGTCGGGGTGGGTTAATCATAAACACAAAAAACAAAACAAAAACAGGGTTTTGCCAATATAGTGAGTTCAATGGCACAGCACACTTATCAACTTTTCACCAATTCAGTTTGTTGAAAGACCTTATTTTACCTAATCTGATACAACCGGCTTGATTATTTATGATTTGAACTGTGCTTATATCAGGTATAGACTATATCGGTCCAACCGATAATAGGGAACTGAGCGATCAGTCAAATTTTTTTTTGCTTAAGTGAATAGCACTTGTAATTGGGGAGTGGGCAAGTGCAAAATAATAAACATTACAATCAAAACAATATTTTAATTTGCTAGGATGGTGGTTAGCATGGCCTTTTTTCTGTTCCAGTATGTTACTTTTTTTATTTTAGTTCACCAGAACTCCCCACTCCCCCCCCCCCCCTCTACCCCTTTTTCCTTTAACACTACAAAATCGTTTGTACTTAGCTTTGGTTTTTCCATGGTTTGGTTTTTCTCTTTCCATGGAGCCTTTTAGAGAAGGTATATTCTGCATAAAAGACTTTTTTTTATTTTTTATTAAATTATTGACAACCTTTAAAGGTATTGGCTAGGCCATCATTATTTAACAAACTATCAATCACTGTTTAACTTTTTTGAAATATAAGTTATTATAATGTTGTGATATAAAGTCAATATTCAAAATACAATTTAAGCTTGCAGATAGTTGAAAAAATGTGAGAAAAAATGTGGACAAACTCTGTATATCAATGCACAATTGTTTTTTGCTGTTTAGGCAAAAAATCCTAAAATAAATTTAGGCTTACGGACCTATTTTTGGCTAAAAAATGTTAAATGGTGTCCGTTTTTCTTTACTGACGACTGCAATACATGTGTCCCCTAGGGAGGTTTGAAGTAAAATCCCAAAGGTTTCTTGAACTTTAGGCTTCAAATTTAAAATAACGAATCCAGAATAGCAACCCTAATAGATTTTATTAAATTATTTCACTTTTGTTTGGGGGAGGGATTAAGCACCGAAATCAACAACGCTATTTAAAAATTCATGATCTCCCAAAACACCAGTTCATTAATGTAACGACCCTCAGTTCATTGCACATTTTGCATTTCTCACTGTAGACCACCAGAGGTTCCCAATGTGGGCAGTACCGTCCCCTTGTGACCGTTAGCGAGTTACAAATCGAGGCGCTGAACGCACATAAGGGGGCGTTACGTGAAAGTACTTTCTGCAAAATTTTCTGAACTGTTTATGTAAAAATTGTAGCGAATGGCACTGTAATATATACTGCAAGAAGAATATGATAAGCGCATCAAAAAAATTCGATCACAGGAGTATAAGATTACATTTTAACCCAACAATTTTCTGTTGAAGCTGCACATGCCCCGACAGAGTTTCAATTGGAAATGATTAATTTACAGTGCCACAAGTTTATTGCAGGCAGTGCTTTAAAACCCGTAGGATGGTACGCACTTGTGCGGATGAAAAAAATTGTAAGGTAGGATGACAAACTTGGTACGGATGAATGTGCGGGTGAGAATAGTGCATGTTATTATTTTTAATTGTGTGTGATACAGTAATCAAATAAAACTGGTTTAATAAACAAATCTTTTCATTATTATTTCACAAATAGGAAAACTAAAGGTTGCAAACTTAGCGTCCTTGTTTCGTGCGGATGAAAATTTTCCAAAATAAAACAGGGCGGATGGTTCAGTTAAAGGCTAAAAAGGACTGATTACAAGCATATTCAGCAATATACCACTAATTGATTTTTAGCAGGAGTATGTCCTCGCAAGCAGCATGGTGTAAACAATGGTAATCTGATCACTGACAATCTAGTTCCGAAATGTTCATTTTTTTAATTAAAAAGAGGGTTACCAGAATGCCCAGTTTGGTGCTAATCAGTGTTCATTTATTAAGAAAAGTTAAATGTCTTATAATTAGTAAGTAACGAAGACAAGTAAACGCTTTTATTTATCTTTACAACAAAACACTGGTTAAAAGGTTAAGCAGGCCTGCCTAGGAAATGCATTTTTGGAAATTGGAATTTTTTTCGGTTTGTAATATTTGAAGATTAGCTGATGATGCAAAAAATGACTACGTTTTCACAAAAATAATTTGCATTTGCATCAAGCGTACGTTAGTGTCTTTCTGGTTCTGCAGGATAAATTGTTAATGTATGTATGCTCGTTCAGCTTTGATATTTAGGTGAAAAGTTGTTAATATATGTGTATGCTCATAGCCCTGCTCAGTGGTTCCTTGGGGTGAAGCGAGCACAAATGGCCCCGGGTGAGTGCTGATTGACATCCACTCGCCCGACTGGCGAGTGGCTTTGACGAAAATTTTAATTAGTTGGTGTAGGACAACTTGTTTGTTTTAAGCACCACTACTAAGCGAAATATTACTTAGCACCAGTTATTTCCTTAAATACTAAGGCACAAATACATTCAACAAAACACAATTAAAAATAACAGAAGTAACGTTTGAGGCTCGTAATAAAGACTCTTTGACCAGTTTAAAAAAATCGTTTACGGGCAAACAATCAAAGACGACATTGCTGCATTGGTAAACAGTTAAAAGTTGTTCATTTTCAAATGTTTTTTAACCCGGTCGTTGGACTTGTAATGTACCCAGCGATACAATAAGAATTTTAGTTTACTGTATTTATTGAATTGTTCGTATAAGAAAATTATAGGCAATGGCTGCAGTTTTTGGTAACAGTAAGTTCTAATAATATTTGTAAGCAGTGTTTTTTAGGATGTTTCTAGGGACCGAAACAGCCCACTGAACACCATGATATTTTAACATATCGCCTACTTGTGCAACTATAGCTAAAAATTAGAAATTAGTCTACGTAAGTAAACAAGTCAAAGCTTAAAAAATATATATAACTGTCTGTAAATCTTAGATACAATCGCAACCATTGTAAACGCCCTTGGAAAATTGAAACAACCCACTATAGGGCGTACAATTATTTAGTCATTATTTGCTGTTCAAACCAGTAACTATAGTGTTTAAAGAGCGCGAGGATTTTAGAACAATAGAAAACAAGCAGGCCGAGTTAACCTATATAAATGCAAGTTTATAGTTTGATTATGCCCAGTTTCAGCTGATAGGAATAAACGAATACTGAACGAAAATTTGGGGTTTAAAGAACGCTTACAGAACAACATAGGGGTTGAACAGGTTATCAAAGGTTAAGAACCACTGGCCTAGCTGGTTGTGTTGTTAGTTTAGAAAATTTATTTAAAAAGTAATGACTAAAAATTATTTAAAAGTTATGACTTTTGCAATGTAAAAAAAATTCACAGGTTTCGCTTAAAACATTTTTCAATGACAATTACTTGAACAGGTAATATGTAACATATCCAATTATTTTGGCTTTCACCTGCAATAAAGGGGGCTGCGAGGATGGAGAGAATGTAAAATAGAGTAAATAACAATTAAACTTCTATGTAATAAGACAGTGTATGTACGTTATCTACATGAAGTCTATTTATCATGAAATCTATTTTAGTGAATTTAATGTTATGGTAATAAATAAAGAGGCAAGGTCATATAAAAAAGTTTCAACTATCGTATGTGTCCGTTGAACATTGCACTTTTGCCAAAAACAACTTGCTCGCCCAAATTCGCTCACGCCCCTCCACGGTGCTTTCGCAATTGCGGTTTCAAACCACCCTTCCCACGAGTACCTATTGATGCCTCACAATTTTATCATTTTATTTATGAGTGGCTCCTAGTGTTACTTTTCAGTTTTGGTTGGAGAGTTGTCAAGCAAATTTTTTAACAGATAATTTTTCCAGCAGGTGTTACGAGATATTTTTTGGGGGGTGGGTTGCTAGGGTTAGGTGTGGGGGGTAAATAATAATAAATGAATATTATCCAGCTGGTGCTGGGAGTTATTTTTTGGGGGTACAAATTTCTTAAGAGGGACAAAACCGTTTTTTAACACTGATTAATTTACTTTAGATGCTGGGAGATATTTTTTGGTTTCCCCTTCTAGCAAACTCCCTCTTTGGCATCAGTCAATTTATGGTAAAAAGGCCGGATAATTTTTGGTCTAATTGTTTTTGGCGCTGGTCTAGAATGCCAACACATTTTCTTCCCTGTTTTGACCTTCATGCGCTGCAGGGTTACTTAAGGTCAACTTTATGCCAATATCCAGCAAGGTTATGAACAGCATAATTGTTAACTATTGGTTATGGCAGGAGCGGGCAACTTCTCCAGTGTCAGTGGGCTGGATTCCTGAATCGATACATTAATAGTGTATTTATCCAACTATACAAGGAATAAATAATAGTTTGTTGTACTCTTTAAACCTGGCAACAGTTTCATTGCACAGCAAACATACCACTTTTTTGCCGAATTGAGTGAAATGAGCCTATTTAGGCATTCTATCCTATAAATTTGCGACACTCCTTGTTAATTTTACATTTCTTGGCAAAACCCAAGGCATAATATGTATTGTAAATTCTAAATCTAATTTTAACTCTAAACAAAAAAACAAAGAGCCAAAGAATAACTAACAGTCACTATTATTTGTAGTAAGCAAGTAGTAGGGATTCCGACAGAGTGTTGCCGCGGGCCACATTATCATGTAAGACCGGAAACTTTCGGTGGGTCGCTCAAAATCCCGTCACGGTCCCGGTCCACACTGTATTCAGTAATAGGAACATCTTATCTGTGTTCCCTAAACATGAAAGAAATGATTTAAAGAGAAATTACAAAGCAACAAGGACAAAATAGAAACAACCATACAACAACAAATTATTTAGCCTAGAAATTCTTAATATTTGGTTGCCAACAGAATTCATGTGAAACATGTTAAAGTAATTAAATGAAAACAAATCCATATGGATTTAATTTAGCCTAATGCTACCTAACTAAAATGTATGATAATCTAAAAAAACTAATGAAGACCTAAAATGAAAACAAAATCCCAGTGATATTAACCTTTGAACTACCTAATTTCATTTTAGATATCCTAAAGATAGCAAGACTGTTTTTAATTGCTGAGAATTCCAAGTTAATTTTAGCAATAAACACAGTATGTGTAAAAAATACTACGATTAAGTTTAGTCTAGTAATATTAAATGTAGACCATAACCTATTTATCTGTAAAAAGATATGCTGCCTTTGTGGGTGGTGAAATCGTAAACTTCTGGATTTAAGCTATTTGGTAGTTAACTTGATCAGGAATTCGGTTATGGGTTGTTTAAATTCCTTGCTTTTTGGCAAAATTCCCTTAAAAGTTTACCCAAAAATTATTTACTTTGTAATGTATTAAACCCAGTTAGAAGGTGCTTTTATCCCAAAGACTGGTTTTAGCCTATATAAATGTATTTTGTTGATATATTGGGCTTTTTAAATATAAGAATAATCTGCTTATTGGTTGCATTAAATAAACTCCTTTAAAACGCAAATTTTGATTCCTAGTATGTTTTAATTATATATCTTCCTACCGTCGGGGTGGGTTAATCATAAACACAAAAAACAAAACAAAAACAGGGTTTTGCCAATATAGTGAGTTCAATGGCACAGCACACTTATCAACTTTTCACCAATTCAGTTTGTTGAAAGACCTTATTTTACCTAATCTGATACAACCGGCTTGATTATTTATGATTTGAACTGTGCTTATATCAGGTATAGACTATATCGGTCCAACCGATAATAGGGAACTGAGCGATCAGTCAAATTTTTTTTTGCTTAAGTGAATAGCACTTGTAATTGGGGAGTGGGCAAGTGCAAAATAATAAACATTACAATCAAAACAATATTTTAATTTGCTAGGATGGTGGTTAGCATGGCCTTTTTTCTGTTCCAGTATGTTACTTTTTTTATTTTAGTTCACCAGAACTCCCCACTCCCCCCCCCCCCCTCTACCCCTTTTTCCTTTAACACTACAAAATCGTTTGTACTTAGCTTTGGTTTTTCCATGGTTTGGTTTTTCTCTTTCCATGGAGCCTTTTAGAGAAGGTATATTCTGCATAAAATACTTTTTTTTATTTTTAATTAAATTATTGACAACCTTTAAAGGTATTGGCTAGGCCATCATTATTTAGCAAACTATCAATCACTGTTTAACTTTTTTGAAATATAAGTTATTATAATGTTGTGATATAAAGTCAATATTCAAAATACAATTTAAGCTTGCAGATAGTTGAAAAAATGTGAGAAAAAATGTGGACAAACTCTGTATATCAATGCACAATTGTTTTTTGCTGTTTAGGCAAAAAATCCTAAAATAAATTTAGGCTTACGGACCTATTTTTGGCTAAAAAATGTTAAATGGTGTCCGTTTTTCTTTACTGACGACTGCAATACATGTGTCCCCTAGGGAGGTTTGAAGTAAAATCCCAAAGGTTTCTTGAACTTTAGGCTTCAAATTTAAAATAACGAATCCAGAATAGCAACCCTAATAGATTTTATTAAATTATTTCACTTTTGTTTGGGGGAGGGATTAAGCACCGAAATCAACAACGCTATTTAAAAATTCATGATCTCCCAAAACACCAGTTCATTAATGTAACGACCCTCAGTTCATTGCACATTTTGCATTTCTCACTGTAGACCACCAGAGGTTCCCAATGTGGGCAGTACCGTCCCCTTGTGACCGTTAGCGAGTTACAAATCGAGGCGCTGAACGCACATAAGGGGGCGTTACGTGAAAGTACTTTCTGCAAAATTTTCTGAACTGTTTATGTAAAAATTGTAGCGAATGGCACTGTAATATATACTGCAAGAAGAATATGATAAGCGCATCAAAAAAATTCGATCACAGGAGTATAAGATTACATTTTAACCCAACAATTTTCTGTTGAAGCTGCACATGCCCCGACAGAGTTTCAATTGGAAATGATTAATTTACAGTGCCACAAGTTTATTGCAGGCAGTGCTTTAAAACCCGTAGGATGGTACGCACTTGTGCGGATGAAAAAAATTGTAAGGTAGGATGACAAACTTGGTACGGATGAATGTGCGGGTGAGAATAGTGCATGTTATTATTTTTAATTGTGTGTGATACAGTAATCAAATAAAACTGGTTTAATAAACAAATCTTTTCATTATTATTTCACAAATAGGAAAACTAAAGGTTGCAAACTTAGCGTCCTTGTTTCGTGCGGATGAAAATTTTCCAAAATAAAACAGGGCGGATGGTTCAGTTAAAGGCTAAAAAGGACTGATTACAAGCATATTCAGCAATATACCACTAATTGATTTTTAGCAGGAGTATGTCCTCGCAAGCAGCATGGTGTAAACAATGGTAATCTGATCACTGACAATCTAGTTCCGAAATGTTCATTTTTTTAATTAAAAAGAGGGTTACCAGAATGCCCAGTTTGGTGCTAATCAGTGTTCATTTATTAAGAAAAGTTAAATGTCTTATAATTAGTAAGTAACGAAGACAAGTAAACGCTTTTATTTATCTTTACAACAAAACACTGGTTAAAAGGTTAAGCAGGCCTGCCTAGGAAATGCATTTTTTTTCGGTTTGTAATATTTGAAGATTAGCTGATGATGCAAAAAATGACTACGTTTTCACAAAAATAATTTGCATTTGCATCAAGCGTACGTTAGTGTCTTTCTGGTTCTGCAGGATAAATTGTTAATGTATGTATGCTCGTTCAGCTTTGATATTTAGGTGAAAAGTTGTTAATATATGTGTATGCTCATAGCCCTGCTCAGTGGTTCCTTGGGGTGAAGCGAGCACAAATGGCCCCGGGTGAGTGCTGATTGACATCCACTCGCCCGACTGGCGAGTGGCTTTGACGAAAATTTTAATTAGTTGGTGTAGGACAACTTGTTTGTTTTAAGCACCACTACTAAGCGAAATATTACTTAGCACCAGTTATTTCCTTAAATACTAAGGCACAAATACATTCAACAAAACACAATTAAAAATAACAGAAGTAACGTTTGAGGCTCGTAATAAAGACTCTTTGACCAGTTTAAAAAAATCGTTTACGGGCAAACAATCAAAGACGACATTGCTGCATTGGTAAACAGTTAAAAGTTGTTCATTTTCAAATGTTTTTTAACCCGGTCGTTGGACTTGTAATGTACCCAGCGATACAATAAGAATTTTAGTTTACTGTATTTATTGAATTGTTCGTATAAGAAAATTATAGGCAATGGCTGCAGTTTTTGGTAACAGTAAGTTCTAATAATATTTGTAAGCAGTGTTTTTTAGGATGTTTCTAGGGACCGAAACAGCCCACTGAACACCATGATATTTTAACATATCGCCTACTTGTGCAACTATAGCTAAAAATTAGAAATTAGTCTACGTAAGTAAACAAGTCAAAGCTTAAAAAATATATATAACTGTCTGTAAATCTTAGATACAATCGCAACCATTGTAAACGCCCTTGGAAAATTGAAACAACCCACTATAGGGCGTACAATTATTTAGTCATTATTTGCTGTTCAAACCAGTAACTATAGTGTTTAAAGAGCGCGAGGATTTTAGAACAATAGAAAACAAGCAGGCCGAGTTAACCTATATAAATGCAAGTTTATAGTTTGATTATGCCCAGTTTCAGCTGATAGGAATAAACGAATACTGAACGAAAATTTGGGGTTTAAAGAACGCTTACAGAACAACATAGGGGTTGAACAGGTTATCAAAGGTTAAGAACCACTGGCCTAGCTGGTTGTGTTGTTAGTTTAGAAAATTTATTTAAAAAGTAATGACTAAAAATTATTTAAAAGTTATGACTTTTGCAATGTAAAAAAAATTCACAGGTTTCGCTTAAAACATTTTTCAATGACAATTACTTGAACAGGTAATATGTAACATATCCAATTATTTTGGCTTTCACCTGCAATAAAGGGGGCTGCGAGGATGGAGAGAATGTAAAATAGAGTAAATAACAATTAAACTTCTATGTAATAAGACAGTGTATGTACGTTATCTACATGAAGTCTATTTATCATGAAATCTATTTTAGTGAATTTAATGTTATGGTAATAAATAAAGAGGCAAGGTCATATAAAAAAGTTTCAACTATCGTATGTGTCCGTTGAACATTGCACTTTTGCCAAAAACAACTTGCTCGCCCAAATTCGCTCACGCCCCTCCACGGTGCTTTCGCAATTGCGGTTTCAAACCACCCTTCCCACGAGTACCTATTGATGCCTCACAATTTTATCATTTTATTTATGAGTGGCTCCTAGTGTTACTTTTCAGTTTTGGTTGGAGAGTTGTCAAGCAAATTTTTTAACAGATAATTTTTCCAGCAGGTGTTACGAGATATTTTTTGGGGGGTGGGTTGCTAGGGTTAGGTGTGGGGGGTAAATAATAATAAATGAATATTATCCAGCTGGTGCTGGGAGTTATTTTTTGGGGGTACAAATTTCTTAAGAGGGACAAAACCGTTTTTTAACACTGATTAATTTACTTTAGATGCTGGGAGATATTTTTTGGTTTCCCCTTCTAGCAAACTCCCTCTTTGGCATCAGTCAATTTATGGTAAAAAGGCCGGATAATTTTTGGTCTAATTGTTTTTGGCGCTGGTCTAGAATGCCAACACATTTTCTTCCCTGTTTTGACCTTCATGCGCTGCAGGGTTACTTAAGGTCAACTTTATGCCAATATCCAGCAAGGTTATGAACAGCATAATTGTTAACTATTGGTTATGGCAGGAGCGGGCAACTTCTCCAGTGTCAGTGGGCTGGATTCCTGAATCGATACATTAATAGTGTATTTATCCAACTATACAAGGAATAAATAATAGTTTGTTGTACTCTTTAAACCTGGCAACAGTTTCATTGCACAGCAAACATACCACTTTTTTGCCGAATTGAGTGAAATGAGCCTATTTAGGCATTCTATCCTATAAATTTGCGACACTCCTTGTTAATTTTACATTTCTTGGCAAAACCCAAGGCATAATATGTATTGTAAATTCTAAATCTAATTTTAACTCTAAACAAAAAAACAAAGAGCCAAAGAATAACTAACAGTCACTATTATTTGTAGTAAGCAAGTAGTAGGGATTCCGACAGAGTGTTGCCGCGGGCCACATTATCATGTAAGACCGGAAACTTTCGGTGGGTCGCTCAAAATCCCGTCACGGTCCCGGTCCACACTGTATTCAGTAATAGGAACATCTTATCTGTGTTCCCTAAACATGAAAGAAATGATTTAAAGAGAAATTACAAAGCAACAAGGACAAAATAGAAACAACCATACAACAACAAATTATTTAGCCTAGAAATTCTTAATATTTGGTTGCCAACAGAATTCATGTGAAACATGTTAAAGTAATTAAATGAAAACAAATCCATATGGATTTAATTTAGCCTAATGCTACCTAACTAAAATGTATGATAATCTAAAAAAACTAATGAAGACCTAAAATGAAAACAAAATCCCAGTGATATTAACCTTTGAACTACCTAATTTCATTTTAGATATCCTAAAGATAGCAAGACTGTTTTTAATTGCTGAGAATTCCAAGTTAATTTTAGCAATAAACACAGTATGTGTAAAAAATACTACGATTAAGTTTAGTCTAGTAATATTAAATGTAGACCATAACCTATTTATCTGTAAAAAGATATGCTGCCTTTGTGGGTGGTGAAATCGTAAACTTCTGGATTTAAGCTATTTGGTAGTTAACTTGATCAGGAATTCGGTTATGGGTTGTTTAAATTCCTTGCTTTTTGGCAAAATTCCCTTAAAAGTTTACCCAAAAATTATTTACTTTGTAATGTATTAAACCCAGTTAGAAGGTGCTTTTATCCCAAAGACTGGTTTTAGCCTATATAAATGTATTTTGTTGATATATTGGGCTTTTTAAATATAAGAATAATCTGCTTATTGGTTGCATTAAATAAACTCCTTTAAAACGCAAATTTTGATTCCTAGTATGTTTTAATTATATATCTTCCTACCGTCGGGGTGGGTTAATCATAAACACAAAAAACAAAACAAAAACAGGGTTTTGCCAATATAGTGAGTTCAATGGCACAGCACACTTATCAACTTTTCACCAATTCAGTTTGTTGAAAGACCTTATTTTACCTAATCTGATACAACCGGCTTGATTATTTATGATTTGAACTGTGCTTATATCAGGTATAGACTATATCGGTCCAACCGATAATAGGGAACTGAGCGATCAGTCAAATTTTTTTTTGCTTAAGTGAATAGCACTTGTATTGGGGAGTGGGCAAGTGCAAAATAATAAACATTACAATCAAAACAATATTTTAATTTGCTAGGATGGTGGTTAGCATGGCCTTTTTTCTGTTCCAGTATGTTACTTTTTTTATTTTAGTTCACCAGAACTCCCCACTCCCCCCCCCCCCTCTACCCCTTTTTCCTTTAACACTACAAAATCGTTTGTACTTAGCTTTGGTTTTTCCATGGTTTGGTTTTTCTCTTTCCATGGAGCCTTTTAGAGAAGGTATATTCTGCATAAAAGACTTTTTTTTATTTTTTATTAAATTATTGACAACCTTTAAAGGTATTGGCTAGGCCATCATTATTTAACAAACTATCAATCACTGTTTAACTTTTTTGAAATATAAGTTATTATAATGTTGTGATATAAAGTCAATATTCAAAATACAATTTAAGCTTGCAGATAGTTGAAAAAATGTGAGAAAAAATGTGGACAAACTCTGTATATCAATGCACAATTGTTTTTTGCTGTTTAGGCAAAAAATCCTAAAATAAATTTAGGCTTACGGACCTATTTTTGGCTAAAAAATGTTAAATGGTGTCCGTTTTTCTTTACTGACGACTGCAATACATGTGTCCCCTAGGGAGGTTTGAAGTAAAATCCCAAAGGTTTCTTGAACTTTAGGCTTCAAATTTAAAATAACGAATCCAGAATAGCAACCCTAATAGATTTTATTAAATTATTTCACTTTTGTTTGGGGGAGGGATTAAGCACCGAAATCAACAACGCTATTTAAAAATTCATGATCTCCCAAAACACCAGTTCATTAATGTAACGACCCTCAGTTCATTGCACATTTTGCATTTCTCACTGTAGACCACCAGAGGTTCCCAATGTGGGCAGTACCGTCCCCTTGTGACCGTTAGCGAGTTACAAATCGGAGGCGCTGAACGCACATAAGGGGGCGTTACGTGAAAGTACTTTCTGCAAAATTTTCTGAACTGTTTATGTAAAAATTGTAGCGAATGGCACTGTAATATATACTGCAAGAAGAATATGATAAGCGCATCAAAAAAATTCGATCACAGGAGTATAAGATTACATTTTAACCCAACAATTTTCTGTTGAAGCTGCACATGCCCCGACAGAGTTTCAATTGGAAATGATTAATTTACAGTGCCACAAGTTTATTGCAGGCAGTGCTTTAAAACCCGTAGGATGGTACGCACTTGTGCGGATGAAAAAAATTGTAAGGTAGGATGACAAACTTGGTACGGATGAATGTGCGGGTGAGAATAGTGCATGTTATTATTTTTAATTGTGTGTGATACAGTAATCAAATAAAACTGGTTTAATAAACAAATCTTTTCATTATTATTTCACAAATAGGAAAACTAAAGGTTGCAAACTTAGCGTCCTTGTTTCGTGCGGATGAAAATTTTCCAAAATAAAACAGGGCGGATGGTTCAGTTAAAGGCTAAAAAGGACTGATTACAAGCATATTCAGCAATATACCACTAATTGATTTTTAGCAGGAGTATGTCCTCGCAAGCAGCATGGTGTAAACAATGGTAATCTGATCACTGACAATCTAGTTCCGAAATGTTCATTTTTTTAATTAAAAAGAGGGTTACCAGAATGCCCAGTTTGGTGCTAATCAGTGTTCATTTATTAAGAAAAGTTAAATGTCTTATAATTAGTAAGTAACGAAGACAAGTAAACGCTTTTATTTATCTTTACAACAAAACACTGGTTAAAAGGTTAAGCAGGCCTGCCTAGGAAATGCATTTTTGGAAATTGGAATTTTTTTCGGTTTGTAATATTTGAAGATTAGCTGATGATGCAAAAAATGACTACGTTTTCACAAAAATAATTTGCATTTGCATCAAGCGTACGTTAGTGTCTTTCTGGTTCTGCAGGATAAATTGTTAATGTATGTATGCTCGTTCAGCTTTGATATTTAGGTGAAAAGTTGTTAATATATGTGTATGCTCATAGCCCTGCTCAGTGGTTCCTTGGGGTGAAGCGAGCACAAATGGCCCCGGGTGAGTGCTGATTGACATCCACTCGCCCGACTGGCGAGTGGCTTTGACGAAAATTTTAATTAGTTGGTGTAGGACAACTTGTTTGTTTTAAGCACCACTACTAAGCGAAATATTACTTAGCACCAGTTATTTCCTTAAATACTAAGGCACAAATACATTCAACAAAACACAATTAAAAATAACAGAAGTAACGTTTGAGGCTCGTAATAAAGACTCTTTGACCAGTTTAAAAAAATCGTTTACGGGCAAACAATCAAAGACGACATTGCTGCATTGGTAAACAGTTAAAAGTTGTTCATTTTCAAATGTTTTTTAACCCGGTCGTTGGACTTGTAATGTACCCAGCGATACAATAAGAATTTTAGTTTACTGTATTTATTGAATTGTTCGTATAAGAAAATTATAGGCAATGGCTGCAGTTTTTGGTAACAGTAAGTTCTAATAATATTTGTAAGCAGTGTTTTTTAGGATGTTTCTAGGGACCGAAACAGCCCACTGAACACCATGATATTTTAACATATCGCCTACTTGTGCAACTATAGCTAAAAATTAGAAATTAGTCTACGTAAGTAAACAAGTCAAAGCTTAAAAAATATATATAACTGTCTGTAAATCTTAGATACAATCGCAACCATTGTAAACGCCCTTGGAAAATTGAAACAACCCACTATAGGGCGTACAATTATTTAGTCATTATTTGCTGTTCAAACCAGTAACTATAGTGTTTAAAGAGCGCGAGGATTTTAGAACAATAGAAAACAAGCAGGCCGAGTTAACCTATATAAATGCAAGTTTATAGTTTGATTATGCCCAGTTTCAGCTGATAGGAATAAACGAATACTGAACGAAAATTTGGGGTTTAAAGAACGCTTACAGAACAACATAGGGGTTGAACAGGTTATCAAAGGTTAAGAACCACTGGCCTAGCTGGTTGTGTTGTTAGTTTAGAAAATTTATTTAAAAAGTAATGACTAAAAATTATTTAAAAGTTATGACTTTTGCAATGTAAAAAAAATTCACAGGTTTCGCTTAAAACATTTTTCAATGACAATTACTTGAACAGGTAATATGTAACATATCCAATTATTTTGGCTTTCACCTGCAATAAAGGGGGCTGCGAGGATGGAGAGAATGTAAAATAGAGTAAATAACAATTAAACTTCTATGTAATAAGACAGTGTATGTACGTTATCTACATGAAGTCTATTTATCATGAAATCTATTTTAGTGAATTTAATGTTATGGTAATAAATAAAGAGGCAAGGTCATATAAAAAAGTTTCAACTATCGTATGTGTCCGTTGAACATTGCACTTTTGCCAAAAACAACTTGCTCGCCCAAATTCGCTCACGCCCCTCCACGGTGCTTTCGCAATTGCGGTTTCAAACCACCCTTCCCACGAGTACCTATTGATGCCTCACAATTTTATCATTTTATTTATGAGTGGCTCCTAGTGTTACTTTTCAGTTTTGGTTGGAGAGTTGTCAAGCAAATTTTTTAACAGATAATTTTTCCAGCAGGTGTTACGAGATATTTTTGGGGGGGTGGGTTGCTAGGGTTAGGTGTGGGGGGTAAATAATAATAAATGAATATTATCCAGCTGGTGCTGGGAGTTATTTTTTGGGGGTACAAATTTCTTAAGAGGGACAAAACCGTTTTTTAACACTGATTAATTTACTTTAGATGCTGGGAGATATTTTTTGGTTTCCCCTTCTAGCAAACTCCCTCTTTGGCATCAGTCAATTTATGGTAAAAAGGCCGGATAATTTTTGGTCTAATTGTTTTTGGCGCTGGTCTAGAATGCCAACACATTTTCTTCCCTGTTTTGACCTTCATGCGCTGCAGGGTTACTTAAGGTCAACTTTATGCCAATATCCAGCAAGGTTATGAACAGCATAATTGTTAACTATTGGTTATGGCAGGAGCGGGCAACTTCTCCAGTGTCAGTGGGCTGGATTCCTGAATCGATACATTAATAGTGTATTTATCCAACTATACAAGGAATAAATAATAGTTTGTTGTACTCTTTAAACCTGGCAACAGTTTCATTGCACAGCAAACATACCACTTTTTTGCCGAATTGAGTGAAATGAGCCTATTTAGGCATTCTATCCTATAAATTTGCGACACTCCTTGTTAATTTTACATTTCTTGGCAAAACCCAAGGCATAATATGTATTGTAAATTCTAAATCTAATTTTAACTCTAAACAAAAAAACAAAGAGCCAAAGAATAACTGACAGTCACTATTATTTGTAGTAAGCAAGTAGTAGGGATTCCGACAGAGTGTTGCCGCGGGCCACATTATCATGTAAGACCGGAAACTTTCGGTGGGTCGCTCAAAATCCCGTCACGGTCCCGGTCCACACTGTATTCAGTAATAGGAACATCTTATCTGTGTTCCCTAAACATGAAAGAAATGATTTAAAGAGAAATTACAAAGCAACAAGGACAAAATAGAAACAACCATACAACAACAAATTATTTAGCCTAGAAATTCTTAATATTTGGTTGCCAACAGAATTCATGTGAAACATGTTAAAGTAATTAAATGAAAACAAATCCATATGGATTTAATTTAGCCTAATGCTACCTAACTAAAATGTATGATAATCTAAAAAAACTAATGAAGACCTAAAATGAAAACAAAATCCCAGTGATATTAACCTTTGAACTACCTAATTTCATTTTAGATATCCTAAAGATAGCAAGACTGTTTTTAATTGCTGAGAATTCCAAGTTAATTTTAGCAATAAACACAGTATGTGTAAAAAATACTACGATTAAGTTTAGTCTAGTAATATTAAATGTAGACCATAACCTATTTATCTGTAAAAAGATATGCTGCCTTTGTGGGTGGTGAAATCGTAAACTTCTGGATTTAAGCTATTTGGTAGTTAACTTGATCAGGAATTCGGTTATGGGTTGTTTAAATTCCTTGCTTTTTGGCAAAATTCCCTTAAAAGTTTACCCAAAAATTATTTACTTTGTAATGTATTAAACCCAGTTAGAAGGTGCTTTTATCCCAAAGACTGGTTTTAGCCTATATAAATGTATTTTGTTGATATATTGGGCTTTTTAAATATAAGAATAATCTGCTTATTGGTTGCATTAAATAAACTCCTTTAAAACGCAAATTTTGATTCCTAGTATGTTTTAATTATATATCTTCCTACCGTCGGGGTGGGTTAATCATAAACACAAAAAACAAAACAAAAACAGGGTTTTGCCAATATAGTGAGTTCAATGGCACAGCACACTTATCAACTTTTCACCAATTCAGTTTGTTGAAAGACCTTATTTTACCTAATCTGATACAACCGGCTTGATTATTTATGATTTGAACTGTGCTTATATCAGGTATAGACTATATCGGTCCAACCGATAATAGGGAACTGAGCGATCAGTCAAATTTTTTTTTGCTTAAGTGAATAGCACTTGTAATTGGGGAGTGGGCAAGTGCAAAATAATAAACATTACAATCAAAACAATATTTTAATTTGCTAGGATGGTGGTTAGCATGGCCTTTTTTCTGTTCCAGTATGTTACTTTTTTTATTTTAGTTCACCAGAACTCCCCACTCCCCCCCCCCCCCCTCTACCCCTTTTTCCTTTAACACTACAAAATCGTTTGTACTTAGCTTTGGTTTTTCCATGGTTTGGTTTTTCTCTTTCCATGGAGCCTTTTAGAGAAGGTATATTCTGCATAAAATACTTTTTTTTATTTTTAATTAAATTATTGACAACCTTTAAAGGTATTGGCTAGGCCATCATTATTTAGCAAACTATCAATCACTGTTTAACTTTTTTGAAATATAAGTTATTATAATGTTGTGATATAAAGTCAATATTCAAAATACAATTTAAGCTTGCAGATAGTTGAAAAAATGTGAGAAAAAATGTGGACAAACTCTGTATATCAATGCACAATTGTTTTTTGCTGTTTAGGCAAAAAATCCTAAAATAAATTTAGGCTTACGGACCTATTTTTGGCTAAAAAATGTTAAATGGTGTCCGTTTTTCTTTACTGACGACTGCAATACATGTGTCCCCTAGGGAGGTTTGAAGTAAAATCCCAAAGGTTTCTTGAACTTTAGGCTTCAAATTTAAAATAACGAATCCAGAATAGCAACCCTAATAGATTTTATTAAATTATTTCACTTTTGTTTGGGGGAGGGATTAAGCACCGAAATCAACAACGCTATTTAAAAATTCATGATCTCCCAAAACACCAGTTCATTAATGTAACGACCCTCAGTTCATTGCACATTTTGCATTTCTCACTGTAGACCACCAGAGGTTCCCAATGTGGGCAGTACCGTCCCCTTGTGACCGTTAGCGAGTTACAAATCGAGGCGCTGAACGCACATAAGGGGGCGTTACGTGAAAGTACTTTCTGCAAAATTTTCTGAACTGTTTATGTAAAAATTGTAGCGAATGGCACTGTAATATATACTGCAAGAAGAATATGATAAGCGCATCAAAAAAATTCGATCACAGGAGTATAAGATTACATTTTAACCCAACAATTTTCTGTTGAAGCTGCACATGCCCCGACAGAGTTTCAATTGGAAATGATTAATTTACAGTGCCACAAGTTTATTGCAGGCAGTGCTTTAAAACCCGTAGGATGGTACGCACTTGTGCGGATGAAAAAAATTGTAAGGTAGGATGACAAACTTGGTACGGATGAATGTGCGGGTGAGAATAGTGCATGTTATTATTTTTAATTGTGTGTGATACAGTAATCAAATAAAACTGGTTTAATAAACAAATCTTTTCATTATTATTTCACAAATAGGAAAACTAAAGGTTGCAAACTTAGCGTCCTTGTTTCGTGCGGATGAAAATTTTCCAAAATAAAACAGGGCGGATGGTTCAGTTAAAGGCTAAAAAGGACTGATTACAAGCATATTCAGCAATATACCACTAATTGATTTTTAGCAGGAGTATGTCCTCGCAAGCAGCATGGTGTAAACAATGGTAATCTGATCACTGACAATCTAGTTCCGAAATGTTCATTTTTTTAATTAAAAAGAGGGTTACCAGAATGCCCAGTTTGGTGCTAATCAGTGTTCATTTATTAAGAAAAGTTAAATGTCTTATAATTAGTAAGTAACGAAGACAAGTAAACGCTTTTATTTATCTTTACAACAAAACACTGGTTAAAAGGTTAAGCAGGCCTGCCTAGGAAATGCATTTTTGGAAATTGGAATTTTTTTCGGTTTGTAATATTTGAAGATTAGCTGATGATGCAAAAAATGACTACGTTTTCACAAAAATAATTTGCATTTGCATCAAGCGTACGTTAATGTCTTTCTGGTTCTGCAGGATAAATTGTTAATGTATGTATGCTCGTTCAGCTTTGATATTTAGGTGAAAAGTTGTTAATATATGTGTATGCTCATAGCCCTGCTCAGTGGTTCCTTGGGGTGAAGCGAGCACAAATGGCCCCGGGTGAGTGCTGATTGACATCCACTCGCCCGACTGGCGAGTGGCTTTGACGAAAATTTTAATTAGTTGGTGTAGGACAACTTGTTTGTTTTAAGCACCACTACTAAGCGAAATATTACTTAGCACCAGTTATTTCCTTAAATACTAAGGCACAAATACATTCAACAAAACACAATTAAAAATAACAGAAGTAACGTTTGAGGCTCGTAATAAAGACTCTTTGACCAGTTTAAAAAAATCGTTTACGGGCAAACAATCAAAGACGACATTGCTGCATTGGTAAACAGTTAAAAGTTGTTCATTTTCAAATGTTTTTTAACCCGGTCGTTGGACTTGTAATGTACCCAGCGATACAATAAGAATTTTAGTTTACTGTATTTATTGAATTGTTCGTATAAGAAAATTATAGGCAATGGCTGCAGTTTTTGGTAACAGTAAGTTCTAATAATATTTGTAAGCAGTGTTTTTTAGGATGTTTCTAGGGACCGAAACAGCCCACTGAACACCATGATATTTTAACATATCGCCTACTTGTGCAACTATAGCTAAAAATTAGAAATTAGTCTACGTAAGTAAACAAGTCAAAGCTTAAAAAATATATATAACTGTCTGTAAATCTTAGATACAATCGCAACCATTGTAAACGCCCTTGGAAAATTGAAACAACCCACTATAGGGCGTACAATTATTTAGTCATTATTTGCTGTTCAAACCAGTAACTATAGTGTTTAAAGAGCGCGAGGATTTTAGAACAATAGAAAACAAGCAGGCCGAGTTAACCTATATAAATGCAAGTTTATAGTTTGATTATGCCCAGTTTCAGCTGATAGGAATAAACGAATACTGAACGAAAATTTGGGGTTTAAAGAACGCTTACAGAACAACATAGGGGTTGAACAGGTTATCAAAGGTTAAGAACCACTGGCCTAGCTGGTTGTGTTGTTAGTTTAGAAAATTTATTTAAAAAGTAATGACTAAAAATTATTTAAAAGTTATGACTTTTGCAATGTAAAAAAAATTCACAGGTTTCGCTTAAAACATTTTTCAATGACAATTACTTGAACAGGTAATATGTAACATATCCAATTATTTTGGCTTTCACCTGCAATAAAGGGGGCTGCGAGGATGGAGAGAATGTAAAATAGAGTAAATAACAATTAAACTTCTATGTAATAAGACAGTGTATGTACGTTATCTACATGAAGTCTATTTATCATGAAATCTATTTTAGTGAATTTAATGTTATGGTAATAAATAAAGAGGCAAGGTCATATAAAAAAGTTTCAACTATCGTATGTGTCCGTTGAACATTGCACTTTTGCCAAAAACAACTTGCTCGCCCAAATTCGCTCACGCCCCTCCACGGTGCTTTCGCAATTGCGGTTTCAAACCACCCTTCCCACGAGTACCTATTGATGCCTCACAATTTTATCATTTTATTTATGAGTGGCTCCTAGTGTTACTTTTCAGTTTTGGTTGGAGAGTTGTCAAGCAAATTTTTTAACAGATAATTTTTCCAGCAGGTGTTACGAGATATTTTTTGGGGGGTGGGTTGCTAGGGTTAGGTGTGGGGGGTAAATAATAATAAATGAATATTATCCAGCTGGTGCTGGGAGTTATTTTTTGGGGGTACAAATTTCTTAAGAGGGACAAAACCGTTTTTTAACACTGATTAATTTACTTTAGATGCTGGGAGATATTTTTTGGTTTCCCCTTCTAGCAAACTCCCTCTTTGGCATCAGTCAATTTATGGTAAAAAGGCCGGATAATTTTTGGTCTAATTGTTTTTGGCGCTGGTCTAGAATGCCAACACATTTTCTTCCCTGTTTTGACCTTCATGCGCTGCAGGGTTACTTAAGGTCAACTTTATGCCAATATCCAGCAAGGTTATGAACAGCATAATTGTTAACTATTGGTTATGGCAGGAGCGGGCAACTTCTCCAGTGTCAGTGGGCTGGATTCCTGAATCGATACATTAATAGTGTATTTATCCAACTATACAAGGAATAAATAATAGTTTGTTGTACTCTTTAAACCTGGCAACAGTTTCATTGCACAGCAAACATACCACTTTTTTGCCGAATTGAGTGAAATGAGCCTATTTAGGCATTCTATCCTATAAATTTGCGACACTCCTTGTTAATTTTACATTTCTTGGCAAAACCCAAGGCATAATATGTATTGTAAATTCTAAATCTAATTTTAACTCTAAACAAAAAAACAAAGAGCCAAAGAATAACTAACAGTCACTATTATTTGTAGTAAGCAAGTAGTAGGGATTCCGACAGAGTGTTGCCGCGGGCCACATTATCATGTAAGACCGGAAACTTTCGGTGGGTCGCTCAAAATCCCGTCACGGTCCCGGTCCACACTGTATTCAGTAATAGGAACATCTTATCTGTGTTCCCTAAACATGAAAGAAATGATTTAAAGAGAAATTACAAAGCAACAAGGACAAAATAGAAACAACCATACAACAACAAATTATTTAGCCTAGAAATTCTTAATATTTGGTTGCCAACAGAATTCATGTGAAACATGTTAAAGTAATTAAATGAAAACAAATCCATATGGATTTAATTTAGCCTAATGCTACCTAACTAAAATGTATGATAATCTAAAAAAACTAATGAAGACCTAAAATGAAAACAAAATCCCAGTGATATTAACCTTTGAACTACCTAATTTCATTTTAGATATCCTAAAGATAGCAAGACTGTTTTTAATTGCTGAGAATTCCAAGTTAATTTTAGCAATAAACACAGTATGTGTAAAAAATACTACGATTAAGTTTAGTCTAGTAATATTAAATGTAGACCATAACCTATTTATCTGTAAAAAGATATGCTGCCTTTGTGGGTGGTGAAATCGTAAACTTCTGGATTTAAGCTATTTGGTAGTTAACTTGATCAGGAATTCGGTTATGGGTTGTTTAAATTCCTTGCTTTTTGGCAAAATTCCCTTAAAAGTTTACCCAAAAATTATTTACTTTGTAATGTATTAAACCCAGTTAGAAGGTGCTTTTATCCCAAAGACTGGTTTTAGCCTATATAAATGTATTTTGTTGATATATTGGGCTTTTTAAATATAAGAATAATCTGCTTATTGGTTGCATTAAATAAACTCCTTTAAAACGCAAATTTTGATTCCTAGTATGTTTTAATTATATATCTTCCTACCGTCGGGGTGGGTTAATCATAAACACAAAAAACAAAACAAAAACAGGGTTTTGCCAATATAGTGAGTTCAATGGCACAGCACACTTATCAACTTTTCACCAATTCAGTTTGTTGAAAGACCTTATTTTACCTAATCTGATACAACCGGCTTGATTATTTATGATTTGAACTGTGCTTATATCAGGTATAGACTATATCGGTCCAACCGATAATAGGGAACTGAGCGATCAGTCAAATTTTTTTTTGCTTAAGTGAATAGCACTTGTAATTGGGGAGTGGGCAAGTGCAAAATAATAAACATTACAATCAAAACAATATTTTAATTTGCTAGGATGGTGGTTAGCATGGCCTTTTTTCTGTTCCAGTATGTTACTTTTTTTATTTTAGTTCACCAGAACTCCCCACTCCCCCCCCCCCCTCTACCCCTTTTTCCTTTAACACTACAAAATCGTTTGTACTTAGCTTTGGTTTTTCCATGGTTTGGTTTTTCTCTTTCCATGGAGCCTTTTAGAGAAGGTATATTCTGCATAAAATACTTTTTTTTATTTTTAATTAAATTATTGACAACCTTTAAAGGTATTGGCTAGGCCATCATTATTTAGCAAACTATCAATCACTGTTTAACTTTTTTGAAATATAAGTTATTATAATGTTGTGATATAAAGTCAATATTCAAAATACAATTTAAGCTTGCAGATAGTTGAAAAAATGTGAGAAAAAATGTGGACAAACTCTGTATATCAATGCACAATTGTTTTTTGCTGTTTAGGCAAAAAATCCTAAAATAAATTTAGGCTTACGGACCTATTTTTGGCTAAAAAATGTTAAATGGTGTCCGTTTTTCTTTACTGACGACTGCAATACATGTGTCCCCTAGGGAGGTTTGAAGTAAAATCCCAAAGGTTTCTTGAACTTTAGGCTTCAAATTTAAAATAACGAATCCAGAATAGCAACCCTAATAGATTTTATTAAATTATTTCACTTTTGTTTGGGGGAGGGATTAAGCACCGAAATCAACAACGCTATTTAAAAATTCATGATCTCCCAAAACACCAGTTCATTAATGTAACGACCCTCAGTTCATTGCACATTTTGCATTTCTCACTGTAGACCACCAGAGGTTCCCAATGTGGGCAGTACCGTCCCCTTGTGACCGTTAGCGAGTTACAAATCGAGGCGCTGAACGCACATAAGGGGGCGTTACGTGAAAGTACTTTCTGCAAAATTTTCTGAACTGTTTATGTAAAAATTGTAGCGAATGGCACTGTAATATATACTGCAAGAAGAATATGATAAGCGCATCAAAAAAATTCGATCACAGGAGTATAAGATTACATTTTAACCCAACAATTTTCTGTTGAAGCTGCACATGCCCCGACAGAGTTTCAATTGGAAATGATTAATTTACAGTGCCACAAGTTTATTGCAGGCAGTGCTTTAAAACCCGTAGGATGGTACGCACTTGTGCGGATGAAAAAAATTGTAAGGTAGGATGACAAACTTGGTACGGATGAATGTGCGGGTGAGAATAGTGCATGTTATTATTTTTAATTGTGTGTGATACAGTAATCAAATAAAACTGGTTTAATAAACAAATCTTTTCATTATTATTTCACAAATAGGAAAACTAAAGGTTGCAAACTTAGCGTCCTTGTTTCGTGCGGATGAAAATTTTCCAAAATAAAACAGGGCGGATGGTTCAGTTAAAGGCTAAAAAGGACTGATTACAAGCATATTCAGCAATATACCACTAATTGATTTTTAGCAGGAGTATGTCCTCGCAAGCAGCATGGTGTAAACAATGGTAATCTGATCACTGACAATCTAGTTCCGAAATGTTCATTTTTTTAATTAAAAAGAGGGTTACCAGAATGCCCAGTTTGGTGCTAATCAGTGTTCATTTATTAAGAAAAGTTAAATGTCTTATAATTAGTAAGTAACGAAGACAAGTAAACGCTTTTATTTATCTTTACAACAAAACACTGGTTAAAAGGTTAAGCAGGCCTGCCTAGGAAATGCATTTTTTTTCGGTTTGTAATATTTGAAGATTAGCTGATGATGCAAAAAATGACTACGTTTTCACAAAAATAATTTGCATTTGCATCAAGCGTACGTTAGTGTCTTTCTGGTTCTGCAGGATAAATTGTTAATGTATGTATGCTCGTTCAGCTTTGATATTTAGGTGAAAAGTTGTTAATATATGTGTATGCTCATAGCCCTGCTCAGTGGTTCCTTGGGGTGAAGCGAGCACAAATGGCCCCGGGTGAGTGCTGATTGACATCCACTCGCCCGACTGGCGAGTGGCTTTGACGAAAATTTTAATTAGTTGGTGTAGGACAACTTGTTTGTTTTAAGCACCACTACTAAGCGAAATATTACTTAGCACCAGTTATTTCCTTAAATACTAAGGCACAAATACATTCAACAAAACACAATTAAAAATAACAGAAGTAACGTTTGAGGCTCGTAATAAAGACTCTTTGACCAGTTTAAAAAAATCGTTTACGGGCAAACAATCAAAGACGACATTGCTGCATTGGTAAACAGTTAAAAGTTGTTCATTTTCAAATGTTTTTTAACCCGGTCGTTGGACTTGTAATGTACCCAGCGATACAATAAGAATTTTAGTTTACTGTATTTATTGAATTGTTCGTATAAGAAAATTATAGGCAATGGCTGCAGTTTTTGGTAACAGTAAGTTCTAATAATATTTGTAAGCAGTGTTTTTTAGGATGTTTCTAGGGACCGAAACAGCCCACTGAACACCATGATATTTTAACATATCGCCTACTTGTGCAACTATAGCTAAAAATTAGAAATTAGTCTACGTAAGTAAACAAGTCAAAGCTTAAAAAATATATATAACTGTCTGTAAATCTTAGATACAATCGCAACCATTGTAAACGCCCTTGGAAAATTGAAACAACCCACTATAGGGCGTACAATTATTTAGTCATTATTTGCTGTTCAAACCAGTAACTATAGTGTTTAAAGAGCGCGAGGATTTTAGAACAATAGAAAACAAGCAGGCCGAGTTAACCTATATAAATGCAAGTTTATAGTTTGATTATGCCCAGTTTCAGCTGATAGGAATAAACGAATACTGAACGAAAATTTGGGGTTTAAAGAACGCTTACAGAACAACATAGGGGTTGAACAGGTTATCAAAGGTTAAGAACCACTGGCCTAGCTGGTTGTGTTGTTAGTTTAGAAAATTTATTTAAAAAGTAATGACTAAAAATTATTTAAAAGTTATGACTTTTGCAATGTAAAAAAAATTCACAGGTTTCGCTTAAAACATTTTTCAATGACAATTACTTGAACAGGTAATATGTAACATATCCAATTATTTTGGCTTTCACCTGCAATAAAGGGGGCTGCGAGGATGGAGAGAATGTAAAATAGAGTAAATAACAATTAAACTTCTATGTAATAAGACAGTGTATGTACGTTATCTACATGAAGTCTATTTATCATGAAATCTATTTTAGTGAATTTAATGTTATGGTAATAAATAAAGAGGCAAGGTCATATAAAAAAGTTTCAACTATCGTATGTGTCCGTTGAACATTGCACTTTTGCCAAAAACAACTTGCTCGCCCAAATTCGCTCACGCCCCTCCACGGTGCTTTCGCAATTGCGGTTTCAAACCACCCTTCCCACGAGTACCTATTGATGCCTCACAATTTTATCATTTTATTTATGAGTGGCTCCTAGTGTTACTTTTCAGTTTTGGTTGGAGAGTTGTCAAGCAAATTTTTTAACAGATAATTTTTCCAGCAGGTGTTACGAGATATTTTTTGGGGGGTGGGTTGCTAGGGTTAGGTGTGGGGGGTAAATAATAATAAATGAATATTATCCAGCTGGTGCTGGGAGTTATTTTTTGGGGGTACAAATTTCTTAAGAGGGACAAAACCGTTTTTTAACACTGATTAATTTACTTTAGATGCTGGGAGATATTTTTTGGTTTCCCCTTCTAGCAAACTCCCTCTTTGGCATCAGTCAATTTATGGTAAAAAGGCAGGATAATTTTTGGTCTAATTGTTTTTGGCGCTGGTCTAGAATGCCAACACATTTTCTTCCCTGTTTTGACCTTCATGCGCTGCAGGGTTACTTAAGGTCAACTTTATGCCAATATCCAGCAAGGTTATGAACAGCATAATTGTTAACTATTGGTTATGGCAGGAGCGGGCAACTTCTCCAGTGTCAGTGGGCTGGATTCCTGAATCGATACATTAATAGTGTATTTATCCAACTATACAAGGAATAAATAATAGTTTGTTGTACTCTTTAAACCTGGCAACAGTTTCATTGCACAGCAAACATACCACTTTTTTGCCGAATTGAGTGAAATGAGCCTATTTAGGCATTCTATCCTATAAATTTGCGACACTCCTTGTTAATTTTACATTTCTTGGCAAAACCCAAGGCATAATATGTATTGTAAATTCTAAATCTAATTTTAACTCTAAACAAAAAAACAAAGAGCCAAAGAATAACTAACAGTCACTATTATTTGTAGTAAGCAAGTAGTAGGGATTCCGACAGAGTGTTGCCGCGGGCCACATTATCATGTAAGACCGGAAACTTTCGGTGGGTCGCTCAAAATCCCGTCACGGTCCCGGTCCACACTGTATTCAGTAATAGGAACATCTTATCTGTGTTCCCTAAACATGAAAGAAATGATTTAAAGAGAAATTACAAAGCAACAAGGACAAAATAGAAACAACCATACAACAACAAATTATTTAGCCTAGAAATTCTTAATATTTGGTTGCCAACAGAATTCATGTGAAACATGTTAAAGTAATTAAATGAAAACAAATCCATATGGATTTAATTTAGCCTAATGCTACCTAACTAAAATGTATGATAATCTAAAAAAACTAATGAAGACCTAAAATGAAAACAAAATCCCAGTGATATTAACCTTTGAACTACCTAATTTCATTTTAGATATCCTAAAGATAGCAAGACTGTTTTTAATTGCTGAGAATTCCAAGTTAATTTTAGCAATAAACACAGTATGTGTAAAAAATACTACGATTAAGTTTAGTCTAGTAATATTAAATGTAGACCATAACCTATTTATCTGTAAAAAGATATGCTGCCTTTGTGGGTGGTGAAATCGTAAACTTCTGGATTTAAGCTATTTGGTAGTTAACTTGATCAGGAATTCGGTTATGGGTTGTTTAAATTCCTTGCTTTTTGGCAAAATTCCCTTAAAAGTTTACCCAAAAATTATTTACTTTGTAATGTATTAAACCCAGTTAGAAGGTGCTTTTATCCCAAAGACTGGTTTTAGCCTATATAAATGTATTTTGTTGATATATTGGGCTTTTTAAATATAAGAATAATCTGCTTATTGGTTGCATTAAATAAACTCCTTTAAAACGCAAATTTTGATTCCTAGTATGTTTTAATTATATATCTTCCTACCGTCGGGGTGGGTTAATCATAAACACAAAAAACAAAACAAAAACAGGGTTTTGCCAATATAGTGAGTTCAATGGCACAGCACACTTATCAACTTTTCACCAATTCAGTTTGTTGAAAGACCTTATTTTACCTAATCTGATACAACCGGCTTGATTATTTATGATTTGAACTGTGCTTATATCAGGTATAGACTATATCGGTCCAACCGATAATAGGGAACTGAGCGATCAGTCAAATTTTTTTTTGCTTAAGTGAATAGCACTTGTAATTGGGGAGTGGGCAAGTGCAAAATAATAAACATTACAATCAAAACAATATTTTAATTTGCTAGGATGGTGGTTAGCATGGCCTTTTTTCTGTTCCAGTATGTTACTTTTTTTATTTTAGTTCACCAGAACTCCCCACTCCCCCCCCCCCCCCCTCTACCCCTTTTTCCTTTAACACTACAAAATCGTTTGTACTTAGCTTTGGTTTTTCCATGGTTTGGTTTTTCTCTTTCCATGGAGCCTTTTAGAGAAGGTATATTCTGCATAAAATACTTTTTTTTATTTTTAATTAAATTATTGACAACCTTTAAAGGTATTGGCTAGGCCATCATTATTTAGCAAACTATCAATCACTGTTTAACTTTTTTGAAATATAAGTTATTATAATGTTGTGATATAAAGTCAATATTCAAAATACAATTTAAGCTTGCAGATAGTTGAAAAAATGTGAGAAAAAATGTGGACAAACTCTGTATATCAATGCACAATTGTTTTTTGCTGTTTAGGCAAAAAATCCTAAAATAAATTTAGGCTTACGGACCTATTTTTGGCTAAAAAATGTTAAATGGTGTCCGTTTTTCTTTACTGACGACTGCAATACATGTGTCCCCTAGGGAGGTTTGAAGTAAAATCCCAAAGGTTTCTTGAACTTTAGGCTTCAAATTTAAAATAACGAATCCAGAATAGCAACCCTAATAGATTTTATTAAATTATTTCACTTTTGTTTGGGGGAGGGATTAAGCACCGAAATCAACAACGCTATTTAAAAATTCATGATCTCCCAAAACACCAGTTCATTAATGTAACGACCCTCAGTTCATTGCACATTTTGCATTTCTCACTGTAGACCACCAGAGGTTCCCAATGTGGGCAGTACCGTCCCCTTGTGACCGTTAGCGAGTTACAAATCGAGGCGCTGAACGCACATAAGGGGGCGTTACGTGAAAGTACTTTCTGCAAAATTTTCTGAACTGTTTATGTAAAAATTGTAGCGAATGGCACTGTAATATATACTGCAAGAAGAATATGATAAGCGCATCAAAAAAATTCGATCACAGGAGTATAAGATTACATTTTAACCCAACAATTTTCTGTTGAAGCTGCACATGCCCCGACAGAGTTTCAATTGGAAATGATTAATTTACAGTGCCACAAGTTTATTGCAGGCAGTGCTTTAAAACCCGTAGGATGGTACGCACTTGTGCGGATGAAAAAAATTGTAAGGTAGGATGACAAACTTGGTACGGATGAATGTGCGGGTGAGAATAGTGCATGTTATTATTTTTAATTGTGTGTGATACAGTAATCAAATAAAACTGGTTTAATAAACAAATCTTTTCATTATTATTTCACAAATAGGAAAACTAAAGGTTGCAAACTTAGCGTCCTTGTTTCGTGCGGATGAAAATTTTCCAAAATAAAACAGGGCGGATGGTTCAGTTAAAGGCTAAAAAGGACTGATTACAAGCATATTCAGCAATATACCACTAATTGATTTTTAGCAGGAGTATGTCCTCGCAAGCAGCATGGTGTAAACAATGGTAATCTGATCACTGACAATCTAGTTCCGAAATGTTCATTTTTTTAATTAAAAAGAGGGTTACCAGAATGCCCAGTTTGGTGCTAATCAGTGTTCATTTATTAAGAAAAGTTAAATGTCTTATAATTAGTAAGTAACGAAGACAAGTAAACGCTTTTATTTATCTTTACAACAAAACACTGGTTAAAAGGTTAAGCAGGCCTGCCTAGGAAATGCATTTTTGGAAATTGGAATTTTTTTCGGTTTGTAATATTTGAAGATTAGCTGATGATGCAAAAAATGACTACGTTTTCACAAAAATAATTTGCATTTGCATCAAGCGTACGTTAGTGTCTTTCTGGTTCTGCAGGATAAATTGTTAATGTATGTATGCTCGTTCAGCTTTGATATTTAGGTGAAAAGTTGTTAATATATGTGTATGCTCATAGCCCTGCTCAGTGGTTCCTTGGGGTGAAGCGAGCACAAATGGCCCCGGGTGAGTGCTGATTGACATCCACTCGCCCGACTGGCGAGTGGCTTTGACGAAAATTTTAATTAGTTGGTGTAGGACAACTTGTTTGTTTTAAGCACCACTACTAAGCGAAATATTACTTAGCACCAGTTATTTCCTTAAATACTACGGCACAAATACATTCAACAAAACACAATTAAAAATAACAGAAGTAACGTTTGAGGCTCGTAATAAAGACTCTTTGACCAGTTTAAAAAAATCGTTTACGGGCAAACAATCAAAGACGACATTGCTGCATTGGTAAACAGTTAAAAGTTGTTCATTTTCAAATGTTTTTTAACCCGGTCGTTGGACTTGTAATGTACCCAGCGATACAATAAGAATTTTAGTTTACTGTATTTATTGAATTGTTCGTATAAGAAAATTATAGGCAATGGCTGCAGTTTTTGGTAACAGTAAGTTCTAATAATATTTGTAAGCAGTGTTTTTTAGGATGTTTCTAGGGACCGAAACAGCCCACTGAACACCATGATATTTTAACATATCGCCTACTTGTGCAACTATAGCTAAAAATTAGAAATTAGTCTACGTAAGTAAACAAGTCAAAGCTTAAAAAATATATATAACTGTCTGTAAATCTTAGATACAATCGCAACCATTGTAAACGCCCTTGGAAAATTGAAACAACCCACTATAGGGCGTACAATTATTTAGTCATTATTTGCTGTTCAAACCAGTAACTATAGTGTTTAAAGAGCGCGAGGATTTTAGAACAATAGAAAACAAGCAGGCCGAGTTAACCTATATAAATGCAAGTTTATAGTTTGATTATGCCCAGTTTCAGCTGATAGGAATAAACGAATACTGAACGAAAATTTGGGGTTTAAAGAACGCTTACAGAACAACATAGGGGTTGAACAGGTTATCAAAGGTTAAGAACCACTGGCCTAGCTGGTTGTGTTGTTAGTTTAGAAAATTTATTTAAAAAGTAATGACTAAAAATTATTTAAAAGTTATGACTTTTGCAATGTAAAAAAAATTCACAGGTTTCGCTTAAAACATTTTTCAATGACAATTACTTGAACAGGTAATATGTAACATATCCAATTATTTTGGCTTTCACCTGCAATAAAGGGGGCTGCGAGGATGGAGAGAATGTAAAATAGAGTAAATAACAATTAAACTTCTATGTAATAAGACAGTGTATGTACGTTATCTACATGAAGTCTATTTATCATGAAATCTATTTTAGTGAATTTAATGTTATGGTAATAAATAAAGAGGCAAGGTCATATAAAAAAGTTTCAACTATCGTATGTGTCCGTTGAACATTGCACTTTTGCCAAAAACAACTTGTTCGCCCAAATTCGCTCACGCCCCTCCACGGTGCTTTCGCAATTGCGGTTTCAAACCACCCTTCCCACGAGTACCTATTGATGCCTCACAATTTTATCATTTTATTTATGAGTGGCTCCTAGTGTTACTTTTCAGTTTTGGTTGGAGAGTTGTCAAGCAAATTTTTTAACAGATAATTTTTCCAGCAGGTGTTACGAGATATTTTTTGGGGGGGTGGGTTGCTAGGGTTAGGTGTGGGGGGTAAATAATAATAAATGAATATTATCCAGCTGGTGCTGGGAGTTATTTTTTGGGGGTACAAATTTCTTAAGAGGGACAAAACCGTTTTTTAACACTGATTAATTTACTTTAGATGCTGGGAGATATTTTTTGGTTTCCCCTTCTAGCAAACTCCCTCTTTGGCATCAGTCAATTTATGGTAAAAAGGCCGGATAATTTTTGGTCTAATTGTTTTTGGCGCTGGTCTAGAATCCCAACACATTTTCTTCCCTGTTTTGACCTTCATGCGCTGCAGGGTTACTTAAGGTCAACTTTATGCCAATATCCAGCAAGGTTATGAACAGCATAATTGTTAACTATTGGTTATGGCAGGAGCGGGCAACTTCTCCAGTGTCAGTGGGCTGGATTCCTGAATCGATACATTAATAGTGTATTTATCCAACTATACAAGGAATAAATAATAGTTTGTTGTACTCTTTAAACCTGGCAACAGTTTCATTGCACAGCAAACATACCACTTTTTTGCCGAATTGAGTGAAATGAGCCTATTTAGGCATTCTATCCTATAAATTTGCGACACTCCTTGTTAATTTTACATTTCTTGGCAAAACCCAAGGCATAATATGTATTGTAAATTCTAAATCTAATTTTAACTCTAAACAAAAAAACAAAGAGCCAAAGAATAACTAACAGTCACTATTATTTGTAGTAAGCAAGTAGTAGGGATTCCGACAGAGTGTTGCCGCGGGCCACATTATCATGTAAGACCGGAAACTTTCGGTGGGTCGCTCAAAATCCTGTCACGGTCCCGGTCCACACTGTATTCAGTAATAGGAACATCTTATCTGTGTTCCCTAAACATGAAAGAAATGATTTAAAGAGAAATTACAAAGCAACAAGGACAAAATAGAAACAACCATACAACAACAAATTATTTAGCCTAGAAATTCTTAATATTTGGTTGCCAACAGAATTCATGTGAAACATGTTAAAGTAATTAAATTAAAACAAATCCATATGGATTTAATTTAGCCTAATGCTACCTAACTAAAATGTATGATAATCTAAAAAAACTAATGAAGACCTAAAATGAAAACAAAATCCCAGTGATATTAACCTTTGAACTACCTAATTTCATTTTAGATATCCTAAAGATAGCAAGACTGTTTTTAATTGCTGAGAATTCCAAGTTAATTTTAGCAATAAACACAGTATGTGTAAAAAATACTACGATTAAGTTTAGTCTAGTAATATTAAATGTAGACCATAACCTATTTATCTGTAAAAAGATATGCTGCCTTTGTGGGTGGTGAAATCGTAAACTTCTGGATTTAAGCTATTTGGTAGTTAACTTGATCAGGAATTCGGTTATGGGTTGTTTAAATTCCTTGCTTTTTGGCAAAATTCCCTTAAAAGTTTACCCAAAAATTATTTACTTTGTAATGTATTAAACCCAGTTAGAAGGTGCTTTTATCCCAAAGACTGGTTTTAGCCTATATAAATGTATTTTGTTGATATATTGGGCTTTTTAAATATAAGAATAATCTGCTTATTGGTTGCATTAAATAAACTCCTTTAAAACGCAAATTTTGATTCCTAGTATGTTTTAATTATATATCTTCCTACCGTCGGGGTGGGTTAATCATAAACACAAAAAACAAAACAAAAACAGGGTTTTGCCAATATAGTGAGTTCAATGGCACAGCACACTTATCAACTTTTCACCAATTCAGTTTGTTGAAAGACCTTATTTTACCTAATCTGATACAACCGGCTTGATTATTTATGATTTGAACTGTGCTTATATCAGGTATAGACTATATCGGTCCAACCGATAATAGGGAACTGAGCGATCAGTCAAATTTTTTTTTGCTTAAGTGAATAGCACTTGTAATTGGGGAGTGGGCAAGTGCAAAATAATAAACATTACAATCAAAACAATATTTTAATTTGCTAGGATGGTGGTTAGCATGGCCTTTTTTCTGTTCCAGTATGTTACTTTTTTTATTTTAGTTCACCAGAACTCCCCACTCCCCCCCCCCCCCTCTACCCCTTTTTCCTTTAACACTACAAAATCGTTTGTACTTAGCTTTGGTTTTTCCATGGTTTGGTTTTTCTCTTTCCATGGAGCCTTTTAGAGAAGGTATATTCTGCATAAAAGACTTTTTTTTATTTTTTATTAAATTATTGACAACCTTTAAAGGTATTGGCTAGGCCATCATTATTTAACAAACTATCAATCACTGTTTAACTTTTTTGAAATATAAGTTATTATAATGTTGTGATATAAAGTCAATATTCAAAATACAATTTAAGCTTGCAGATAGTTGAAAAAATGTGAGAAAAAATGTGGACAAACTCTGTATATCAATGCACAATTGTTTTTTGCTGTTTAGGCAAAAAATCCTAAAATAAATTTAGGCTTACGGACCTATTTTTGGCTAAAAAATGTTAAATGGTGTCCGTTTTTCTTTACTGACGACTGCAATACATGTGTCCCCTAGGGAGGTTTGAAGTAAAATCCCAAAGGTTTCTTGAACTTTAGGCTTCAAATTTAAAATAACGAATCCAGAATAGCAACCCTAATAGATTTTATTAAATTATTTCACTTTTGTTTGGGGGAGGGATTAAGCACCGAAATCAACAACGCTATTTAAAAATTCATGATCTCCCAAAACACCAGTTCATTAATGTAACGACCCTCAGTTCATTGCACATTTTGCATTTCTCACTGTAGACCACCAGAGGTTCCCAATGTCCCCTTGTGACCGTTAGCGAGTTACAAATCGGAGGCGCTGAACGCACATAAGGGGGCGTTACGTGAAAGTACTTTCTGCAAAATTTTCTGAACTGTTTATGTAAAAATTGTAGCGAATGGCACTGTAATATATACTGCAAGAAGAATATGATAAGCGCATCAAAAAAATTCGATCACAGGAGTATAAGATTACATTTTAACCCAACAATTTTCTGTTGAAGCTGCACATGCCCCGACAGAGTTTCAATTGGAAATGATTAATTTACAGTGCCACAAGTTTATTGCAGGCAGTGCTTTAAAACCCGTAGGATGGTACGCACTTGTGCGGATGAAAAAAATTGTAAGGTAGGATGACAAACTTGGTACGGATGAATGTGCGGGTGAGAATAGTGCATGTTATTATTTTTAATTGTGTGTGATACAGTAATCAAATAAAACTGGTTTAATAAACAAATCTTTTCATTATTATTTCACAAATAGGAAAACTAAAGGTTGCAAACTTAGCGTCCTTGTTTCGTGCGGATGAAAATTTTCCAAAATAAAACAGGGCGGATGGTTCAGTTAAAGGCTAAAAAGGACTGATTACAAGCATATTCAGCAATATACCACTAATTGATTTTTAGCAGGAGTATGTCCTCGCAAGCAGCATGGTGTAAACAATGGTAATCTGATCACTGACAATCTAGTTCCGAAATGTTCATTTTTTTAATTAAAAAGAGGGTTACCAGAATGCCCAGTTTGGTGCTAATCAGTGTTCATTTATTAAGAAAAGTTAAATGTCTTATAATTAGTAAGTAACGAAGACAAGTAAACGCTTTTATTTATCTTTACAACAAAACACTGGTTAAAAGGTTAAGCAGGCCTGCCTAGGAAATGCATTTTTGGAAATTGGAATTTTTTTCGGTTTGTAATATTTGAAGATTAGCTGATGATGCAAAAAATGACTACGTTTTCACAAAAATAATTTGCATTTGCATCAAGCGTACGTTAGTGTCTTTCTGGTTCTGCAGGATAAATTGTTAATGTATGTATGCTCGTTCAGCTTTGATATTTAGGTGAAAAGTTGTTAATATATGTGTATGCTCATAGCCCTGCTCAGTGGTTCCTTGGGGTGAAGCGAGCACAAATGGCCCCGGGTGAGTGCTGATTGACATCCACTCGCCTGACTGGCGAGTGGCTTTGACGAAAATTTTAATTAGTTGGTGTAGGACAACTTGTTTGTTTTAAGCACCACTACTAAGCGAAATATTACTTAGCACCAGTTATTTCCTTAAATACTAAGGCACAAATACATTCAACAAAACACAATTAAAAATAACAGAAGTAACGTTTGAGGCTCGTAGTAATAAAGACTCTTTGACCAGTTTAAAAAAATAATTTACGGGCAAACAATCAAAGACGACATTGCTGCATTGGTAAACAGTTAAAAGTTGTTCATTTTCAAATGTTTTTTAACCCGGTCGTTGGACTTGTAATGTACCCAGCGATACAATAAGAATTTTAGTTTACTGTATTTATTGAATTGTTCGTATAAGAAAATTATAGGCAATGGCTGCAGTTTTTGGTAACAGTAAGTTCTAATAATATTTGTAAGCAGTGTTTTTTAGGATGTTTCTAGGGACCGAAACAGCCCACTGAAACCATGATATTTTAACATATCGCCTACTTGTGCAACTATAGCTAAAAATTAGAAATTAGTCTACGTAAGTATGTTGCTGCAAACTCTTTTAAGTCCGTCAAACAAGTCAAAGCTTAAAAAATATATATAACTGTCTGTAAATCTTGGATACAATCGCAACCATTGTAAACGCCCTTGGAAAATTGAAACAACCCACTATAGGGCGTACAATTATTTAGTCATTATTTGCTGTTCAAACCAGTAACTATAGTGTTTAAAGAGCGCGAGGATTTTAGAACAATAGAAAACAAGCAGGCCGAGTTAACCTATATAAATGCAAGTTTATAGTTTGATTATGCCCAGTTTCAGCTGATAGGAATAAACGAATACTGAACGAAAATTTAGGGTTTAAAGAACGCTTACAGAACAACATAGGGGTTGAACAGGTTATCAAAGGTTAAGAACCACTGGCCTAGCTGGTTGTGTTGTTAGTTTAGAAAATTTATTTAAAAAGTAATGACTAAAAATTATTTAAAAGTTATGACTTTTGCAATGTAAAAAAAATTCACAGGTTTCGCTTAAAACATTTTTCAATAACAATTACTTGAACAGGTAATATGTAACATATCCAATTATTTTGGCTTTCACCTGCAATAAGGGGGGCTGCGAGGATGGAGAGAATGTAAAATAGAGTAAATAACAATTAAACTTCTATGTAATAAGACAGTGTATGTACGTTATCTACATGAAGTCTATTTATCATGAAATATATTTATCATGAAATCTATTTTAGTGAATTTAATGTTATGGTAATAAATAAAGAGGCAAGGTCATATAAAAAAGTTTCAACTATCGTATGTGTCCGTTGAACATTGCACTTTTGCCAAAAACAACTTGCTCGCCCAAATTCGCTCACGCCCCTCCACGGTGCTTTCGCAATTGCGGTTTCAAACCACCCTTCCCACGAGTACCTATTGATGCCTCACAATTTTATCATTTTATTTATGAGTGGCTCCTAGTGTTACTTTTCAGTTTTGGTTGGAGAGTTGTCAAGCAAATTTTTTAACAGATAATTTTTCCAGCAGGTGTTACGAGATATTTTTTGGGGGGTGGGTTGCTAGGGTTAGGTGTGGGGGGTAAATAATAATAAATGAATATTATCCAGCTGGTGCTGGGAGTTATTTTTTGGGGGTACAAATTTCTTAAGAGGGACAAAACCGTTTTTTAACACTGATTAATTTACTTTAGATGCTGGGAGATATTTTTTGGTTTCCCCTTCTAGCAAACTCCCTCTTTGGCATCAGTCAATTTATGGTAAAAAGGCCGGATAATTTTTGGTCTAATTGTTTTTGGCGCTGGTCTAGAATCCCAACACATTTTCTTCCCTGTTTTGACCTTCATGCGCTACAGGGTTACTTAAGGTCAACTTTATGCCAATATTCAGCAAGGTTATGAACAGCATAATTGTTAACTATTGGTTATGGCAGGAGCGGGCAACTTCTCCAGTGTCAGTGGGCTGGATTCCTGAATCGATACATTAATAGTGTATTTATCCAACTATACAAGGAATAAATAATAGTTTGTTGTACTCTTTAAACCTGGCAACAGGTTCATTGCACAGCAAACATACCACTTTTGTGCCGAATTGAGTGAAATGAGCCTATTTAGGCATTCTATCCTATAAATTTGCGACACTCCTTGTTAATTTTACATTTCTTGGCAAAACCCAAGGCATAATATGTATTGTAAATTCTAAATCTAATTTTAACTCTAAACAAAATAACAAAGAGCCAAAGAATAACTAACAGTCACTATTATTTGTAGTAAGCAAGTAGTAGGGATTCCGACAGAGTGTTGCCGCGGGCCACATTATCATGTAAGACCGGAAACTTTCGGTGGGTCGCTCAAAATCCCGTCACGGTCCCGGTCCACACTGTATTCAGTAATAGGAACATCTTATCTGTGTTCCCTAAACATGAAAGAAATGATTTAAAGAGAAATTACAAAGCAACAAGGACAAAATAGAAACAACCATACAACAACAAATTATTTAGCCTAGAAATTCTTAATATTTGGTTGCCAACAGAATTCATGTGAAACATGTTAAAGTAATTAAATGAAAACAAATCCATATGGATTTAATTTAGCCTAATGCTACCTAACTAAAATGTATGATAATCTAAAAAAACTAATGAAGACCTAAAATGAAAACAAAATCCCAGTGATATTAACCTTTGAACTACCTAATTTCATTTTAGATATCCTAAAGATAGCAAGACTGTTTTTAATTGCTGAGAATTCCAAGTTAATTTTAGCAATAAACACAGTATGTGTAAAAAATACTACGATTAAGTTTAGTCTAGTAATATTAAATGTAGACCATAACCTATTTATCTGTAAAAAGATATGCTGCCTTTGTGGGTGGTGAAATCGTAAACTTCTGGATTTAAGCTATTTGGTAGTTAACTTGATCAGGAATTCGGTTATGGGTTGTTTAAATTCCTTGCTTTTCGGCAAAATTCCCTTAAAAGTTCACCCAAAAATTATTTACTTTGTAATGTATTAAACCCAGTTAGAAGGTGCAAATTTTGATTCCTAGTATGTTTTAATTATATATCTTCCTACCGTCGGGGTGGGTTAATCATAAACACAAAAAACAAAACAAAAACAGGGTTTTGCCAATATAGTGAGTTCAATGGCACAGCACACTTATCAACTTTTCACCAATTCAGTTTGTTGAAAGACCTTATTTTACCTAATCTGATACAACCGGCTTGATTATTTATGATTTGAACTGTGCTTATATCAGGTATAGACTATATCGGTCCAACCGATAATAGGGAACTGAGCGATCAGTCAAATTTTTTTTGCTTAAGTGAATAGCACTTGTAATTGGGGAGTGGGCAAGTGCAAAATAATAAACATTACAATCAAAACAATATTTTAATTTGCTAGGATGGTGGTTAGCATGGCCTTTTTTCTGTTCCAGTATGTTACTTTTTTTATTTTAGTTCACCAGAACTCCCCACTCCCCCCCCCCCCCCCCTCTGCCCCTTTTTCCTTTAACACTACAAAATCGTTTGTACTTAGCTTTGGTTTTTCCATGGTTTGGTTTTTCTCTTTCCATGGAGCCTTTTAGAGAAGGTATATTCTGCATAAAAGACTTTTTTTTATTTTTTATTAAATTATTGACAACCTTTAAAGGTATTGGCTAGGCCATCATTATTTAACAAACTATCAATCACTGTTTAACTTTTTTGAAATATAAGTTATTATAATGTTGTGATATAAAGTCAATATTCAAAATACAATTTAAGCTTGCAGATAGTTGAAAAAATGTGAGAAAAAATGTGGACAAACTCTGTATATCAATGCACAATTGTTTTTTGCTGTTTAGGCAAAAAATCCTAAAATAAATTTAGGCTTACGGACCTATTTTTGGCTAAAAAATGTTAAATGGTGTCCGTTTTTCTTTACTGACGACTGCAATACATGTGTCCCCTAGGGAGGTTTGAAGTAAAATCCCAAAGGTTTCTTGAACTTTAGGCTTCAAATTTAAAATAACGAATCCAGAATAGCAACCCTAATAGATTTTATTAAATTATTTCACTTTTGTTTGGGGGAGCGATTAAGCACCGAAATCAACAACGCTATTTAAAAATTCATGATCTCCCAAAACACCAGTTCATTAATGTAACGACCCTCAGTTCATTGCACATTTTGCATTTCTCACTGTAGACCAGAGGTTCCCAATGTGGGCAGTACCGCCCCCTTTTGTTTATGTAAAAATTCTAGCGAATGGCACTGTAATATATACTGTAAGAAGAATATGATAAGCGCATCAAAAAAATTCGATCACAGGGGTATAAGATTACATTTTAACCCAACAATTTTCTGTTGAAGCTGCACATGCCCCGACAGAGTTTCAATTGGAAATGATTAATTTACAGTGCCACAAGTTTATTACAGGCAGTGCTTTAAAACCCGTAGGATGGTACGCACTTGTGCGGATGAAAATTGTAAGGTAGGATGACAAACTTGGTACGGATGAATGTGCGGGTGAGAATAGTGCATGTTATTATTTTTAATTGTGTGTGATACAGTAATCAAATAAAACTGGTTTAATAAACAAATCTTTTCATTGTTATTTCACAAATAGGAAAACTAAAGGTTGCAAACTTAGCGTCCTTGTTTCGTGCGGATGAAAATTTTCCGAAATAAAACAGGGCGGATGGTTCACTTAAAGGCTAAAAAGGACTGATTACAAGCATATTCAGCAATATACCACTAATTGATTTTTAGCAGGAGTATGTCCTCGCAAGCAGCATGGTGTAAACAATGGTAATCTGATCACTGACAATCTAGTTCCGAAATGTTCATTTTTTTAATTAAAAAGAGGGTTACCAGAATGCCCAGTTTGGTGCTAATCAGTGTTCATTTATTAAGAAAAGTTAAATGTCTTATAATTAGTAAGTAACGATGACAAGTAAACGCTTTTATTTATCTTTACAACAAAACACTGGTTAAAAGGTTAAGCAGGCCTGCCTAGGAAATGCATTTTTGGAAATTGGAATTTTTTTCGGTTGAGTAATATTTGAAGATTAGCTGATGATGCAAAAAATGACTACGTTTTCACAAAAATAATTTGCATTTGCATCAAGCGTACGTTAGTGTCTTTCTGGTTCTGCAGGATAAATTGTTAATGTATGTATGCTCGTTCAGCTTTGATATTTAGGTGAAAAGTTGTTAATATATGTGTATGCTCATAGCCCTGCTCAGTGGTTCCTTGGGGTGAAGCACTCGCCCGCTCGCCAATGCGAGTACAAATGGCCCCGGGTGAGTGCTGATTGACATCCACTCGCCCGACTGGCGAGTGGCTTTGGCGAAAATTTTAATTAGTTGGTGTAGGACAACTTGTTTGTTTTAAGCACCACTACTAAGCGAAATATTACTTAGCACCAGTTATTTCCTTAAATACTAAGGCACAAATACATTCAACAAAACACAATTAAAAATAACAGAAGTAACGTTTGAGGCTCGTAATAAAGACTCTTTGACCAGTTTAAAAAAATCATTTACGGGCAAACAATCAAAGACGACATTGCTGCATTGGTAAACAGTTAAAAGTTGTTCATTTTCAAATGCTTTTTAACCCGGTCGTTGGACTTGTAATGTACCCAGCGATACAATAACAATTTTAGTTTACTGTATTTATTGAATTGTTCGTATAAGAAAATTATAGGCAATGGCTGCAGTTTTTGGTAACAGTAAGTTCTAATAATATTTGTAAGCAGTGTTTTTTTAGGATGTTTCTAGGGACCGAAACAGCCCACTGAACACCATGATATTTTAACATATCGCCTACTTGTGCAACCATAGCTAAAAATTAGAAATTAGTCTACGTAAGTATGTTGCTGCAAACTCTTTTAAGTCCGTCAAACAAGTCAAAGCTTAAAAAATATATATAACTGTCTGTAAATCTTAGATACCATCGCAACCATTGTAAACGCCCTTGGAAAATTTAAACAACCCACTATAGGGCGTACAATTATTTAGTAATTATTTGCTGTTCAAACCAGTAACTATAGTGTTTAAAGAGCGCGAGGATTTTAGAACAATAGAAAACAAGCAGCCGTGGCTACTAAATTGTCAGTGTTATTTTTTTCACTAAAGATTGTAAGAAGTATTTCGGCCAAAAAACATTGTTTTAAGCGTTAACTCTTGTTTTATGGGTATTTAGTTTGTTCATCCATGAATGGAAATAAACTACCAGACTTTTATAAAAAATAGAAGACAGATTATCGATAACACAAAATAACTGCGCTCAGACGGAATTTTGCACAAATTTGGCGAGTGCTGATTGAGCTGCTCGCTTTACCTGGCGAGTGTAAATTTTTGCTTAGGAACAACCCTGGGTTCTTAACTAAGGTTCTATCGAACCCTTGGGGTTCAACGCAGCTGTTTCAGGGCTCATCGTGAATGTAATCTTAAACATAAATGCTGTTATTTCTAGCTAAATTCAAATCTATTTTATGTGCCAAGGTGTCACGTAACGCTATAAATTGAAAGTTTGGCTAAGTTAACCTATATAAATGCAAGTTTATAGTTTGATTATGCCCAGTTTCAGCTGATAGGAATAAACGAATACTGAACGAAAATTTGGGGTTTAAAGCAGGGCTGGGGAGCCACCGTAAAATAGCATTAGCTCCGGCTCCAGCTCCGGAGCCATCAGGCAATTATTAAATGGCTCCGGCTCCAGCTCCGGAGTAGTAAAACTCATATCCCTTGGCTCCGGCTCCAGCTCCGGAGCCATCAAACATAAACCCAATGACTCCGGCTCCAGCTCCGGTGCCACCAGTCACTTATTCAATGGCAAGTTTTAAAAATTGCTTTTGTCTCACTAACGTTGGAGATGGAACAAAATATAATTTCTTAGCTTTAACACCACAAATTGAAAAATGGCTCCAGCTACACAAAAATAATAAAAATGGCTCCAGCTCCGGCTCCAGCTCTACAAAAATAATAAAAATGGCTCCGGCTCCACAAAAATAATAACAATGGCTCCGGCTCTGGCTCCAGAGAAAATGCTTAGCTCCGGGCTCCGGCTCCCCAGCCCTAGTTTAAAGAACGCTTGCAGAACAACATAGGGGTTGAACAGGTTATCAAAGGTTAAGAACCACTGGCCTAGCTGGTTGTGTTGTTAGTTTGGCAAAAATTATTTAAAAGTTTTCTTTTGCAATGTAAAAAAAATTCACACGTTTCGCTTAAAACATTTTTCTATGACAATTACTTGAACAGGTAATATGTAACATATCCAATTATTTTGGCTTTCACCTGCAATAAGGGGGGCTGTGAGGATGGAGAGAATGTAAAATAGAGTCAATAACAATTAAACTTTCATGTAATAAGACAGTGTATGTACATTATCTACATGAAGTCTATTTATCATGAAATATATTTATTATGAAATCTATTTTAGTGAATTTAATGTTATGGTAATAAATAAAGAGGCAAGGTCATATAAAAAAGTTTCAACTATTGTATATCGCAGTGAAGGGGCTTTGGGCGAGATATGCTGCTGCTTCTGCTGTTTTTGTGCCCGTTGAACATTGCACTTTTGCCAAAAACAACTTGCTCGCCCAAATTCGCTCACGCCCCTCCACGGTGCTTTCGCAATTGCGGTTTCAAACCACCCTTCCCACGAGTACCTATTGATGCCTCACAATTTTATCATTTTATTTATGGGTGGCTCCTAGTGTTACTTTTCAGTTTTGGTTGGAGAGTTGTCAAGCAAATTTTTTAACAGAATTTTTCCAGAAGGTGTTAAGAGATATTTTTTGGGGGGTGGGTTGCTAGGGTTAGGTGTGGGGTGTAAATAATAATAAATGAATATTATCCAGCTGGTGCTGGGAGTTTTTTTTTGGGGGGTACAAATTTATTAAGAGGGACAAAACCGTTTTTTAACACTGATTAATTTACTTTAGATGCTGGGAGAGATTTTTTGGTTTCCCCTTCTAGCAAACTCCCCCCTTGGCATCAGTCAATTTATGGTAAAAAGGCCGGATAATTTTTGGTCTAATTGTTTTCGGCGCTGGTCTAGAATCCCAACACATTTTCTTCCCTGTTTTGACCTTCATGCGCTACAGGGTTACTTAAGGTCAACTTTATGCCAATATTCAGCAAGGTTATGAACAGCATAATTGTTAACTATTGGTTATGGCAGGAGCGGGCAACTTCTCCAGTGCCAGTGGGCTGGATTCCTGAATCGATACATTAATAGTGTATTTATCCAACTATACAAGGAATAAATAATAGTTTGTTGTACTCTTTAAACCTGGCAACAGTTTCATTGCTCAGCAAACATACCACTTTTTTGCCGAATTGAGTGAAATAAGTCTATTTAGGCATTCTATCCTATAAATTTGCGACACTCCTTGTTAATTTTACATTTCTTGGCAAAACCCAAGGCATAATATGTATTGTAAATTCTAAATCTAATTTTAACTCTAAACAAAAAAACAAAGAGCCAAAGAATAACTAACAGTCACTATTAATTGTAGTAAGCAAGTAGTAGGGATTCCGACAGAGTGTTGCCGCGGGCCACATTATCATGTAAGACCGGAAACTTTCGGTGGGTCGCTCAAAATCCCGTCACGGTCCGGTCCACAGGCCGTATGTTGACCGCCATGGGTTTCAGCAATAGTAACTTGTATGATGATGACGTTAGTCAAAAATAAGTACAACTAAAACACAACAATGTTTTAAAAAACAGGACTAAATGGCTGAACAGCTAATTGTGTAATGTTGCATTGTACTTACTATATTGGCAAAATACTAAGTTTTGATAACCTATACACATATTACAGTTTATAAAACTGCTTCAAATGACAGTCGTCAAGAATGGTGAACATTTGGGAGATTTTTTTTACTACAATATACATATATTAACCAATTGGTTTGCAATTAATTTAATAAAAATGGGCGCTGGTCTAGAAATCTACCACAATGCACATTATTTGGGTTAGGGTGCGGGCTAATAATTAATTTAACAATACTTCACCCACCCACTACCAAACGCGAACTCGCACCCTACGCCAAATATTGTGCGTTGATTTAATTGTGGTAGAATTCTATACTAGTGCCTAAAAATGTATTAGGATTTGATATTCAGGATTTGTTATTTTAATTCAAAATCTGAAGATGCTTCTTTACACATCCCTACCCTTAAATCAACAAAACAATGTCCAATATATAATATTACAAGAATTAACCTGGTAAATAACCCTATTTAATGACTCCATTACTTTTGACAAACTACCCTCAAAAAGGCCTGAAAATTACCCTTTACATGGAAAGAAAACTCTTACATGAAAACTATACCTTTTTTTCACAAATAGAGTAGGCTATACCCACACCCACTACTTGTGTTGTCGTATAAACTGCTGGTTGCGTTTCCAAATACACATTTCTTCCAAAATTTACACGTTATTTGCCTCCGCCATGATTACAACTGAATTATACCTAGCATTGACCAGTTCAAGTTTCGCGCGCTTTGTCGGTGGGGATTGGACACAGTGGCTTTCAGGCACGACGCGACAAGTCAACAGACAGACATGTTTCGTCGCGTCGTGTCCGAGGTCCGGTGGGGATCCAGCCTTAGACAAAACATACAACAACTGCAATCCCGTCCAGTTTTTAATGTATTTATGAGGTTATTTTTATCTTACTTAGGTTCAACGTTCAATTACAACACAAGTATAGGTAGTAAAATGTTTCATGAATCATTTAACAAAACTCTAAACAGCATCAATTCAAAATATCGTTGTACAGTTAAAAAACTGCTATGAACCTATTTTATACTCTAATATAGGACTAATCAGTTTAAAACAAGAAAATTAAAAACACAATTACACATGACTCAAGACGATTTATACTGATACTTACGTCAAAAGAGCTCGTGAAAAAGGAAATTATTAGTGCGTATTCGCCATTCGTGTCGCAACTTTTCAGCTAGGTGACGCACTAGCAATTACTTTTTTAAGTTATACAGGTAACAACTAATATTATTTTGTAGTAAACTGTGTGGTCTGAAATTTTGTTATTTTGCAAAATAAACCTCTTTTTCTAGTCAATTTTTTTAGTTTGTTTTAGAACTACCTATTTTACCTTAACTGGGTGGAGAACGTCAAATTCCTAAAAAGGTCAAATTTGATATTTTAAGCTTAATTATGTAACTAGAATGGCCAAAAATATAGTTTGGTGCATGGCTTTGCCTCCTTCCGGATCCGCTCCTGGTAACTATAATTAAAAAGCCAAATTATATTTATATTGATATAAGATTTCAGATATATAAGTTGAAGGTTTGCATGAAAGAGAAAAGGCGACACGAGAAAGCGGAAATGATTCAGAACCCGTAGCCTTTTCTGGCTGGCGGGAACAGTGACAATCACGCGTTCACACAGGTGAAATACTTTTAGCTGTAACGGAATATGTGTCATATTATAAATTAATCATATGTGAACCAGCTGAAGCTTTGTTCGCAGCGTGACACGAAGTGTTTGGTAAAGGCGTGAAAAAGTAGCAACATTTTTGATTATACATTTTGAAAACAACACAACTCAAATAAACGTCTTAAATACTCAATAAAACATCTTAAATGACCACTGTTGCTACATTCTATAGCAGGGGTCGGCAACCTAGCTACGGCCCGTGGGACGGATCGGCCGCCAAAGTAATTCATCCGGCCCGCCGCCTTTTTGACAAAATAGACACGAGTCAATTTCACATACTTTTTGACTATTTTAACTACGTAAGTGCGAAAAATGTTAGTGCTTCTCGTGAATGATCTTAATACATCCGGTTAGTTTACGTTTTGATGATGTCTTTTCAAATATACAAGTGCTTCTTTACCCTTGCGGCGAGGAAGGCTGACAAGTGCGTCACAGAAAACGGAAAACCTATTTAAATTTTTTGCAGTGTAATAAAAACTTAAAAGAAATACCTGTAATAAAAAAACAAATCGCGATCGCTTCGCTCGCCATGCACGCCCAGACTTGAAAAAACAAATACTGATTAACCAATAAAGTTGTCGCGTTATCTCTAAGTAGTTTTATTACACTTTTCATTAGTAGTATGTATGACGACGTGTGTACTCGACAGTGTTGTAATGACTTAAGTCAATGACTTGACTTAAGTGCACTTAAGTCACTGTTTTCAAATGACTTGACTTGACATAAGTCATTTGGGCGAAATGACTTGACTTGACTTAAGTCTTTCGGGCAAATGACTTGACTTGACTTAAGTCTTTTGGGCAAATTATTTAGGTTGAATTGAAGTGCTTTCTGTAAGTCTTTTTTTTAATAAAATTGAGCTATTTATCCAAATGTTTGCACATAAAACAATTTGCTTGCTATAAGTTGCGTTTTTCTCATTTTTTAGTTCAGTTATTGCTCATAATCGTACGAGATTTAAAATTCCAATAGTTCAACGTTATATTTTTACGACAAGAACGTGACTTGAAGTTAACTTGCTCTAATTATGACTTGACTGGGACTTGACTTGCGCAACCGATGATTGGACTGGGACTTGACTTGTTATTTATTCAAAAAGACTCGTCTTGGACTTAAGCTATTTTACAAATAACTTGACTGCAGGGACTTAAGTCATTTCAAAATGACTTGTTTACAACACTGGTACTCGAACTTTAAACCAAACAACGCTTTTGTTTGCGCTTTGCGCCAACTCTTTACTGCCTTACTAAAAGTAATTAAACACGTCTTTAAGTGCACAAAAATCCGATACCCACCTGATGCACAGTTATTCTAACATTTTAATAACACAATTATCAGTTAACTTTTTTGTGTGGCCCGCAGAGACCTTTCTAGTTTGGTTTAGGCCCGCGACTAGAAAAAGGTTGCCGATCCCTGTTCTATAGTTTCCTTAAATTGTTTCTGCAAGAAAAAACAGATATGGGCCGAAAATTCCCCACTTAATGGTTTAGATGCGAAAGGAGTTCAAATAAGGCGAGGTATTTGGGGAATGATTGAAACATATATTTGATAAATAGAATTAACGTAGATAATGCGAACGCCGTACGGCCATGTTATTAAATTTTGGCCAGCTATAAACATGTTTAAAAAGCAAATATAATCATTTTTAACGCCTATGGTTTTCTATATTTTGTCAACTTTTACTCGGTAAATTTACCACTGCTTGGTCCAAGCAATCGCTGTTAAAACAATGTGTAAAGCTCTTTTGTGCCTAATACGCCACCTTTCAAATAGAGAACTTTGACAATTTAAACCAAATAAACGCAGTGTTCATGTTATGACGTAGCTTTGTAACGTCGTCGCTAATAATTCATTTAACTTTAGCATTATGTTTGCTGCGGCCCCTGTAAAATTTTTATTTGTTTAGGCTGGTGTTGATATGTTTGGTTGGAGCAACCTGTACAACAGGTGCTAACAGAGATGTATACACTGCCTCCAGAATTGTTTTCGTAAAAGCAACAAGGACAGTTGTTTTTGTTTGATATTATGCACCAGAGCGGAAGTAATTAGAACAATGGGCTACTTCACAGTTTGTCCACCCAGGGATTCGAACCGGAACCGAACCGGAACTGTATGAACTGTTTCGGGTCAATTTTTTCCCAACCGTAACCGAAACTGAACCGTTTTTGTAAGATTTTAAAGAGCCGAACCGGAACTGAACCGCATAATTAGAAAGAACGTGAACCTTAACCGAACCCGAACCTGTAAACAAAGGTGGTTCACTCCAGCATAACGTCACAAGTTGTATTTTACAGAATCAAGTTATGTCATGTTCAAAATTTTTTCAAAAAAATTTTAATATTAATTAAAATAACGTTGATATTTTTATTTTTTAGACATTTCAATCAGGGAGTCGAGCCGGAACCGAACCGGAAATTTATGAACTGGTTTTGGGTCAATTTTTCCGAACCGTTATCGAATCTGAACCGGTTTTGTAAGAATTTAAGGAGCCGAACCGGAACTGAACCGAATATTTTAAAAATACCTGAACCTTAACCGAACCGGAACCTGTAAATAAAAGCGGTTCGCTCCAGCATGACAACTTCTATTTTACAAAAATATGAATAGTGAATAAATAAAACGTTGATTTTATTTTATTTTTAAATATTTTTATGAATATATTTTTTATGATATGACCGCAGTTCAATACGTTCACTGGTTAAATAGCCCAAGTTACTCTACCAAATGCGGCCCGCGGAACCAAAATATGTGACCTGCGGTGTGCTTTGGTTTTTGAACCGCACCACAAAACATTCAGTTGCAGGCTTTTGAAATTGCTTCAGGGCATCGTGGCAACCATATTTTTCATTAACTAGTTTGTCACAAACTTTTAATTTAGATATTCTAAAGTTACTATTTTGTGCTGGCAAACCTTATCGTTTATGACCAAGTCGTTTATATCGAATAGCCACAAAGTCACGTCAAAACAACAGGTTACTACAGGTCCAACTGGTCGCACGATAATATAATATAATAGGAATATTACCTCACAATGGACAGCATCACGGGCCACAATAATTTATGCATATTCTTTGCGGGCCACATAATGTAGGCTACATGCGTACAAGAAGAGGATCGACGATTTTTGTTTGATCGGGGCACCAAATGGTTAGAATGATGTCACAAAGCATCTTCAAAGCCTTGTAAAAGCTCTAGAAATGTGCTGCTATAGTTGAACGTGTGTGAATGCAATTGAGTGTTATGAGACTGGAAAAAATGGTGAGCGCGAAACGCGAAAAATTTAATCTTTGTAAAGTTTCGCTAAATTACAAAGACGTTATCGTTTCGCGCAATAAGGTTTTGCCCAGTTAAATTTGGTTGAAATTGCATCTTGAAAAGGGTAAGAGCGTTAGCCTAAAGTTACGGTATAACCCAGTGGCGGGCAACATATACGGCCCGCAGGCCGGGTCCGGCCGGCGACGAGATTTGAGTGGCCCGCAGACAGTTTCTGGTGTTACATGATAATGTGGCCCGCGGCCACGTTTTGCCACAATCCCCCACTACTTGCTTACTTCGTCAATTTATAAAGTTTGTTAGTTATTCTTTGGCTCTTGTTTTCTTTGTGTTATTAGATTATTTGTTTTGGGTTGAAATTATATTTAGAATTTACAAAGATATTTTCCCATGGATTTTCCCAGAAACGTAAGATTGAGAACGAGTGTCGCGAATTTAACAAGGATTGAATGCCCAAGTACTTTTTCACTCAAATCGGCATGAATCAGTATTTTCTTTTGAATAACAAAATCCGAATGGTGAAATACAAATGATTCCGGTTGCACATCAATGATAATAAAGAATGTTTGGATGTTAAGAGATAAATATAATTCGCTAATAAAAGCATCATCAGTAGGGCGATTATTTTTTGGCCTAAAAAAAATGTTTGACCTAAAAAATATATTTTTTTGACAAAATTTTGACCTATTATAAATATATTGATTATTTTAAACAACAGCATTAGTGTCTTGGCGTCGTCAACAAAACGTTTTTGATGTTTTACTGACTATCGGTCGAACACAAATCAGCAATTTTTTCGGGTTTATGCAAAATTATTGAAATCCTTAGTTGATATTTTTGCCATTTCAAAAAGTCAAATAACTATAAATTGCCGAAGAAAACAAAGACGCTGGTTATTTTAGAAAATGTTGTCAAGAGAAAACAGACAGCAAATACTGTTCAATACATTTGGCCAAATCAGAAATAAACAACTGTATAATGCAAAAACGAAGCTGAGCTTAATGCGATAAACTTGGACAGGGTGGATAATTCTGGAATCTCACGTATATACAGTTAAAATGTCGTTGAATATAACTCAAAAAAAACTTTTGTTGATAACATTTTAACTTGAAGTCAATTATAAAAAAGCTGATAATAGTAAACGATTTATGTGCATTGTTAATTGTTTTTGACTTGAAATAATTTTGACAAATTTTTACCTAACGTGTAATTATTTATCTCATAACATCTAAACAAACCGATTTTCGGTTTATAAAGTTGTACTTAGTTTATTCTTTAAGTCGGCTAAAAAGTGTTGCCGTGTTTAACGAGTACAACGTTAGTCGCTATTATGCGACAAAACATGCAAGCTTTGACAATACTGTACTTAATCCGGTCCGCCAAGTAGGCCTACACGAGTATAGCAATATGTTGACAGTTTGAACAAGAGTTTTTTTTCATTGTTTCAACTCATGGAATTATAGCAGCCACTTCGTCATATTGTGTTTACACAGAGAATTTTTGTTTTAATCGATGTGTCGTAACGGAAAATTGTCAGTAAAAATCTATGGCCTAAATTCTTTGCAATCCTTTCAATGTTTGCGTTACTCCTTGCAGCCAATGTGCAAACGATAAACGGAAAGTTTTAGGTAAAATTCCGTTACGTAGATTTCTTGCAACCACATTCTAATGTTTGCGATATCCTTGCAGCGAATTTGCAAAAATTCAAATTGCTGACACCAATTTTTATGCGTCAAGGTATTTACATCCGTTTTTTTGTATATGTTTCAAAACACCGCGGTCTGAACATTAGTCGGTTTCCCCGGTCGTGTGATTTTCAAACTGTTGACATTTAACTGAAGTCAGAAGCTGTTTCGCAATCGCATTTTGACGTAAAATTTGTATGTTTCGCGTCAGAAATAAGTGTGAAAAAGGCTTGAGACACGCCCTTTTTGTCACGTGGTATTTTGTTAAGTATTATAAGAATTAATGACGTAAATCTTTCTTTATTCGCAGAAATTTTCTTAGCTGATTCTCGTCTATAAATAGCGTGTTCAATCAATATAAAATGAGGCTTTTACAGCTTTTACTCAGACAGCAAACTCGAGTGCTTTTGTGACTGAAGACAGCGAAATTGACTGTTCATGTATCTGAACTAAAGGAAAGAATTGGACCTATCTGGCCTCACGAAGACAGGCCATCTCAAATCTTAAAGGAGTGTGGTCGATTCATCTTGGCAATTATATAAAAGAAGACTCATTAATCAGACCCACCCGCTCAAATTGGCGCGACCCGAGTAAGGATCGAAGAACTCAAAATTCACGCATATGTACAAGAAAAGATGTGCCTTCCAGCTACAAGCGACCGCCTAAAAACTGTCATGTTTGGAACTTGCAAGAAGC